>NC_057794.1:102980715-103144412 GCF_018294505.1 Triticum aestivum | reverse complement strand
CACTCGCTAGGTGGAGGCTTGTGCCCACCCCCATCCCCGTCCCCCTCGGCCATTGACTCGTGGCAGTTCTGTGCCAAGCGTGGCCGATAGTTCAAGAAGGGGTGGGGCGCCAACCCGGGGCTTGATCTCCACGAACGCAAGAAGGCCCTGTTAACCGCCATCTAAGCCCTGGACCTGCGAGCAGATGCGACTGGCCTCTCCCGTGAGGAGTGGCTTTCCCGATATGACTTGAAAGACCAACTCTCCATCATCTACACCGATGAGGAGGCCTATTGGCGTCTGCGTGGCTCCCATAAATGGGCATTGAAGGGCGACGCGAACATGGCCTACTTTTAGGCCATTGCAAATGGCCGCCGTAGACGCAACACCATCCCCCTCCTCTAGGATGGCGCGACCCTTCTGCAGTCCCCTTGTGACATTCGGGCCCATGTCGACGGGTTCTACATGTCCATGTTCTCCTCCGCTCCAAGGAGCGGACTATCTCTGGCCCATGATTGCTGGACCGGCCACCAGCTAGTTTCCGCCATGAAGAACATGACCCTTACGCCCCCTTCTCCGAGGGCGAGGTCTGGGCTGCCATTAGAGGCATGAACCCTACCTTGGCCCCGGGTCTGGATGGCCTCCTGGTTAAATTATTCCAGACCTTATGAAATGTGATTAAGCCTGAGATCATGGCCATCTTCGACGAGTTCTACGTTGGGTCCATTGACCTCGGGCGCCTCAACTATGGGATCATTTCGCTCATCCCCAAAGTGCATGGGGCTTCTGACATCTGCCAGTTCCGACCGATCACGGTAATCAATGTGATCTTCCGGATTCTGGCAAAAGGGTACGCCAATAGGGTGACCCTGCTCGCCGGCCATATTACCCACCCCAACCAGTCCACCTTCATTCAAGGGCGGTATATCCTGGATGGGGTGCTATTACTTCATGAAGTCCTCCATGAGGTCCGGTCTAAACACCTCAAGGTGGTCTTCCTGAAGATCGATTTCCATAAGGCGTACGACACTGTTAGTTGGCCATTCCTTCAGGAAGTTCTGCTCCGGAAGGGCTTCGACGACCGGACCGCCGTGAACATCAATGCGGAGATTGGCCCTTACTTTCCCACCCTTTGTGGGGTTAGACAAGGTGACCCCTTCTCCCCATTCTTGTTCAACATGGCGGTGGACGCGCTTGCCGCCATCCTGGACAAGGCTAAGGCTGTGGGCCATATTCGTGGGATCACCCCCACCTAGCCGGCGACTCCGGGATCTCCCTTCTCTAGTACGCCGATGACACCATTATCATGGTAGAAGGCTCAGAGGCGGACATCTCTAATCTTAAGTTCCTTCTCCTCTGCTTCCAACAAATGTCTGGCCTCAAGATCAAGATCAACTTCGACAAGAGTGATGTGATGGTGTTGGGCTACTCTCCGGCGGAATGCCTGGACATTGCCAACCGGCTTAACTGCCACCTGGGCTCCTTCCCCATGACATACTTGGGAACACCCATTAGTGACTCTAGGCTTACCGTTGCTGACTTGTGTCTGACCGTGGCCAAGCTGCAAACGCGCATAGAGCCATGGCAGGGTAGGTGGCTGTCGAAGGCGGCATGGACGATTATCACCAACTCCTCCCTTTCCAGCCTCCTCTTGTTCCTCATGAGCTTCTACAGTCTTCACGAGACTCTGCACCATGAGATCGCCAAAGTCCAGTCTCGTTTCTACTGGGCAGGCGATAACAATAAGCAAAAATACCATATGGTTTGCTGGCCAGACATTTACAAGCCTCGGGAACAAGGAGGCCTCGGTATCATGTGCTCTAAGCGCATGAATATTGCCCTCTTATCCCGCTGGCTTTGGCGCATTTCGCAAGGGCAAGGCGGCCTCTGGTTAGACATCATCCGGAACAAGTACTTGCGTGGGCAACCCTAGCCTTCTGTTAGAGATCTAGCGGTTCCCAGTTCTGGCAGTCGGTCATCCAACTACTCTTGGTCCTCCACATTGGGACCTCCATCTTGGTTGGATCTGGGGCTGCGACTTTGTTCTAGTTCGATCGGTGGGCGGGAGACACCCCCTTCACTGCGTGCTTCCCCGACCTCTTCTCCATCACCGTCAACCCCATGATCTCAGTAGAGAGGGCCCTTATTGACTTAGGCGCCTTGCATTCCGGAGGCTATTTGGGCCTCCGGACTCCGCCGCCTGGCATGAGTTACTTGATTGCGTCGCTCTCCATGAGCCGGTAGTGGATGCTGGTCCTGATCTGGTTAGGTGGCGTCTTGAGCCATTAGGCCAATTCTCCACCAAGTCCCTCTACCAGGCCATTGCCCCCTCCACCGCCCCTCCCCCCTTACGGCGGTGTGGTCCATCCGCCTGCCACTGAAGATCCAAATCTTCATGTGGCAATGGATTCACGGGCGGACCCCGTCTGGGGTGGAGGTCCGCAAGCGCAATGGCCCTGGTACTGGCCTTTGCCCGCTTTGCGGTGTCCCCGAAGACTCAAATCACATCTTCTTCTCTTGTGTGTCCGCTCAATTTGTGTGGAGCTGCTTTAGAGAGGTGGTTGGTGGTAATTGGTGAAGGAAATATGCCCTAGAGGCAATAATAAAGTTGTTATTTATATTTCCTTATATCATGATAAATGTTTGTTATTCATGCTAGAATAGTATTAACCGGAAACTTAGTACATGTGTGAATACATAGACAAACAGAGTGTCCCTAGTATTGCTCTACTTGACTAGCTCGTTAATCAAAGATGGTTAAGTTTCCTAGCCATGGATATGTGTTGTCATTTGATGAACGGGATCACATCATTAGAGAATGATGTGATAGACTAGACCCATCCGTTAGCTTAGCACTATGATCGTTTAGTTTATTGCTATTGCTTTCTTCATGACTTATACATGTTCCTATGACTATGAGATTATGCAACTCCCGAATACCGGAGGAACACCTTGTGTGCTATCAAACGTCACAACATAACTGGGTGATTATAAAGATGCTCTACAGGTGTCTCTGATGGTGTGATCCCGTTAGAAACTTTGCGGCACTCTTTGAAGTACTTTTGTGTTGGTTTGAATAGATGAATCTGAGATTGTGTGATGCATATCATATAATCATACCCATGGATACTTGAGGTGACATTGGAGTATCTAGGTGACATTAGGGTTTTGGTTGATTTGTATCTTAAGGTGTTATTCTAGTACGAACTCTAGGATAGATCGAACAGAAAGAATAGCTTCGTGTTATTTTACTACAGACTCTTGAATAGATCGATCAGAAAGAATAACTTTGAGGTGGTTTTGTACCCTACAATAATCTCTTTGTTTGTTCTCCGCTATTAGTGACTTTGGAGTGACTCTTTGTTGCATGTTGAGGGATAGTTATATGATCCAATTATGTTATTATTGTTGAGAGAATTTGCACTAGTGAAAGTATGAACCCCAGGCCTCGTTTCCTAGCATTGCAATACCGTTTGTGCTCACTTTTACCACTGTTACCTTACTGTTTTTATATTTTCAGATTACAAAAACCTATATCTACCATCCATATTGCACTTGTATCACCATCTCTCCGCCGAACTAGTGCACCTATACAATTTACCATTGTATTGGGTGTGTTGGGGACACAAGAGGCTCTTTGTTATTTGGTTGTAGGGTTGTTTGAGAGAGACCATCTTCATCCTACGCCTCCCACGGATTGATAAACCTTAGGTCATCCACTTGAGGGAAATTTGCTACTGTCCTACAAACCTATGCACTTGGAGGCCCAACAACGTCTACAAGAAGA
Source organism: Triticum aestivum (assembly GCF_018294505.1). Lineage (NCBI taxonomy): Eukaryota > Viridiplantae > Streptophyta > Magnoliopsida > Poales > Poaceae > Triticum > Triticum aestivum. The sequence continues at coordinate 103,140,646 of NC_057794.1, read as the reverse complement.
AGGTTGTGTAGTAGACATCACCCCCCAAGGGGAGTCCGAATAGGACTAGGGGAGGGGTGTGCCGACCCTCTTTCCCTCTCCCTCTCCTTCCTTCTTCTCCTAGTTGGACTAGGAAAGGGGGGAACCTACTCCTACTTGGAGTAGGATTCCCCTCCTTGGGCGCGCCCCTTGTGGCCGGTCGGCCTCCCCCTTCCTGTTGGGGAACGTAGTAATTTCAAAAAAATTCCTACGCACACGCAAGATCATGGTGATGCATAGCAACGAGAGGGGAGAGTGTTGTCCAAGTACCCACGTAGACCGAAAGCGGAAGCGTTAGCACAACGCGGTTGATGTAGTCGTACGTCTTCACGATCCGACCGATCAAGTACCGAACGTACAACACCTCCGAGTTCAGCACACGTTCAGCCCGATGACGTCCCTCGAACTCCGATCCAGCCGAGTGTTGAGGGAGAGTTTCGTCAGCACGATGGCATGGTGACGATGTTGATGTTCTATCGACGCAGGGCTTCGCCTAAGCACCGCTATAGTATTATCGAGGTGGACTATGGTGGAGGGGGGCACCGCACACGGCTAAGAGATCAATGATCAATTATTGTCTTTGGGGTGCCCCCTGCCCCCGTATATAAAGGAGTGGAAGAGGGGGAGGGCCGGTCCTCTCTATGGCGCACCCTAGGGGAGTCCTACTCCCACCGGGAGTAGGATTCCCCCTTTCCTAGTAGAACCAGGAACCCTTCCAAGTAGTAGGAGTAGGAGGGAAGGAAAGGGAAGGGAAAAGGAGAAGGAAGGAAGGGGGCGCCCCCCTCCCTAGTCCAATTCGGACCAGCCCATGGGGAGGGGTGCGGCCACTCTTTGAGGCCTTTCTCTCCTTTCCCGTATGGCCCATTAAGGCCCAATACGAATTCCCGTAACTCCCCGGTACTCCCGAAAATACACGAATCACTTGGAACCTTTCCGATGTCCGAATATAGTCGTCCAATATATCAATCTTTACGTCTCGACCATTTCGAGACTCCTCGTCATGTCCCTGATCTCATCCGGGACTCCGAACTCCTTCAGTACATCAAAACACATAAACTCATAATATAACCGTCATCGAACTTTAAGCGTGCGGACCCTACGGGTTCGAGAACTATGTAGACATGACCGGGACACGTCTCCGGATAATAACCAATAGCAGAACCTGGATGCTCATATTGGCTCCTACATATTCTATGAAGATCTTTATCGGTCAAACCGCATAACAACATACGTTGTTCCCTTTGTCATCGGTATGTTACTTGCCCGAGATTCGATCGTCGGTATCTCAATACCTAGTTCAATCTCGTTACCGGCAAGTCTCTTTACTCGTTCCGTAATACATCATCCCACAACTAACTCATTAGTTGCAATGCTTGCAAGGCTTATAGTGATGTGCATTACCGAGTGGCCCTAGAGATACCTCTCCGACAATCGGAGTGACAAATCCTAATCTCGAAATACGCCAACCCAACATGTACCTCCGGAGACACCTGTAGAGCACCTTTATAATCACCCAGTTACGTTGTGACGTTTGGTAGCACACAAAGTGTTCCTCCGATAAACGGGAGTTGCATAATCTCATAGTCATAGGAACATGTATAAGTCATGAAGAAAGCAATAGCATCATACTAAAGGATCGTGTGCTAAGCTAACAGAATGGGTCATGTCAATCACATCATTCTCCTAATGATGTGATCCCGTTAATCAAATGACAACTCATGTCTATGGTTAGGAAACATAACCATCTTTGATCAACGAGCTAGTCAAGTAGAGGCATACTAGTGACACTCTGTTTGTCTATGTATTCACACATGTATTATGTTTCCGGTTAATACAATTCTAGCATGAATAATAAACATTTATCATGATATAAGGAAATAAATAATAACTTTATTATTGCCTCCAGGGCATATTTCCTTCAGTCTCCCACTTGCAATAGAGTCAATAATCTAGATCACATCGCCATGTGATTTAACATCAATAGTTCACATCACCATGTGATTAACACCCATTGTTCACATCATCATGTGACCAACACCCAAAGGGTTTACTAGAGTCAATAATCTAGTTCACATCGTTATGTGATTAACACCCAAAGAGTACTAAGGTGTGATCATGTTTTGCTTGTGAGAGAAGTTTAGTCAACGGGTCTGCCACATTCAGATCCATATGTATTTTGCAAATCTCTATGTCAACAATGCTCTGCACGGAGCTACTCTAGCTAATTGCTCCCACTTTCAATATGTATCCAGATTGAGACTTAGAGTCATTTGGATCAATGTCAAACTTGCATCGACATAACCCTTTATGACGAACCTTTTGTCACTTCCGTAATCGAGAAACATATCCTTATTCCAGTAAGGATAATTTTGACCGTTGTCCATTGATCTACTCCTAGATCACTATTGTACTCCCTTGCTTAACACAGTGTAGGGTATACAATAGATCTGGTACACAGCATGGCATACTTTATAGAACCTATGGCCAAAGCATAGGGAATGACTTTCATTCTCTTTCTATCTTCTGCCGTGGTCGGGCTTTGAGTCTTACTCAATTTCACACCTTGTAACACAGGCAAGAACTCTTTCTTTGACTGCTCCATTTTGAACTACTTCAAAATCTTGTCAAGGTATGTACTCATTGAAAAAACTTATCAAGTGTCTTGATCTATCTATATAGATCTTGATGCTCAATATGTAAGTAGCTTCACTGAGGTCTTTCTTTGAAAAACTCCTTTCAAACACTCCTTTATGCTTTGCAGAATAATTCTACATTATTTCCGATCAACAATATGTCATTCACATATACTTATCAGAAATGCTGTAGTGCTCCCACTCACTTTCTTGTAAATACAGGCTTCATCGCAAGTCTGTATAAAACTATATGCTTGATCAACTTATCAAAGCGTGTATTCCAACTCCGAGATGCCTGCACCAGTCCATAGATGGATCGCTGGAGCTTGCATATTTTGTTAGCACCTTTAGGATTGAAAAAACCTTCTGGTTGCATCATATACAACTCTTCTTTAATAAATCCATTAAGGAATGCAGTTTTGTTTATCCATTTGCTAGATTTCATAAAATGCGGCAATTGCTAACATGATTCGGACAGACTTAAGCATAGATACGAGTGAGAAACTCTCATCGTAGTCAACACCTTGAACTTGTCGAAAACCTTTTGCGACAATTCTAGCTTTGTAGATAGTAACACTACTATCAGCGTCCGTCTTCCTCATGAAGATCCATTTAATCTCAATGGCTCGCCGATCAATCGACAAGTCAATCAAAGTCCATACTTTGTGTTGGGTTTCGTAGTAATTTCAAAAAATTTCCTACGCACACGCAAGATCATGGTGATGCATAGCAACGAGAGGGGGAGAGTGTGATCTACGTACCCTTGTAGATCGACAATGGAAGCGTTAACTTGGTTGATGTAGTCGTACGTCTTCACAGCCCGACCGATCAAGCACCGAAACTATGGCACCTCCGAGTTCTAGCACACGTTCAGCTCAATGACGATCCCCGGACTCCTATCCAGCAAAGTGTCGGGGAAGAGTTCTGTCAGCACGAAGGCGTGGTGACAATCTTGATGTACTACTGTCGCAGGGCTTCACCTAAGCATCGCTACAATATTATCGAGGACTATGGTGGAAGGGGGCACCACACACGGCTAAGAATATGATCACGTGGATCAACTTGTGTCTCTAGGGGGTGCCCCTGCCTCCGTATATAAAGGTTCAAGGGGGGGAGTGCGGCCGGCCAGGAGAGGCGCGCCAGGAGGAGTCCTACTCCCTCCGGGAGTAGGACTCCCCCCTTTCCTAGTTGGAATAGGATTCGCGGAGGGGGGAAAAGAGGAGAGAGAAGGGGAAGGGGGCCAGCCCCCTCTCCTTGTCCTATTCGGACCAAAGAGGGGGAGGGGCGCGCGGCCCATCTATGGGCACCTCTCCTCTCTTCCACTAAGGCCCACTAAGGCCCATATACCTCCCGGGGGGTTCCGGTAACCTCCCGGTAATCCGGTAAAATCCCGATTTCACCCGGAACACTTCCGATATCCAAACATAGGCTTCCAATATATCAATCTTTATGTCTCGACCATTTCGAGACTCCTCGTCATGTCCTTGATCACATCCGGGACTCCGAACAACCTTCGGTACATCAAAACGCATAAACTCATAATATAACTGTCATCGAAACCTTAAGCGTGCGGACCCTACGGGTTCGAGAACAATGCAGACATGACCGAGACACGTCTCCGGTCAATAACCAATAGCGGAACCTGGATGCTCATATTGGCTCCTACATATTCTACGAAGATCTTTTATCGGTCAGACCGCATAACAACATACGTTGTTCCCTTTGTCATCGGTATGTAACTTGCCCGAGATTCGATCGTCGGTATCCCATACCTAGTTCAATCTCGTTACCGGCAAGTCTCTTTACTCGCTCCGTAATACATCATCCCGCAACTAACTCATTAGTTGCAATGCTTGCAAGGCTTCAGTGATGTGCATTACCGAGAGGGCCCAGAGATACCTCTCCGACAATCGGAGTGACAAATCCTAATCTCGAAATACGCCAACCCAACATGTACCTTTGGAGACACCTGTAGAGCTCCTTTATAATCACCCAGTTACGTTGTGACGTTTTGTAGCACACAAAGTGTTCCTCCAGCAAACGGGAGTTGCATAATCTCATAGTCATAGGAACATGTATAAGTCATGAAGAAAGCAATAGCAACATACTAAACGATCGGGTGCTAAGCTAATGGAATGGGTCATGTCAATCATATCATTCAACTAATGATGTGATCCCGTTAATCAAATGACAACTCTTTGTCCATGGTTAGGAAACATAACCATCTTTGATTAACGAGCTAGTCAAGTAGAGGCATACTAGTGACACTCTGTTTGTCTATGTATTCACACATGTATTATGTTTCCGGTTAATACAATTCTAGCATGAATAATAAACATTTATCATGATATAAGGAAATAAATAATAACTTTATTATTGCCTCTAGGGCATATTTCCTTCACTTTGTTCTCATACATGGATCTCATCTCAGATTTCATGGCCTCAAGCCATTTCGCGGAATCTGGGCTCATCACCGCTTCCTCATAGATCGTAGGCTCGTCATGGTCAAGTAGCATGACCTCCAGAACAGGATTACCGTACCACTCTGGTGCGGATCTCACTCTGGTTTACCTACGAGGTTCGGTAGCAACTTGATCTGAAGTTACATGATCATCATCATTAGCTTCCTCACTAATTGGTGTAGTAGTCACAGGAACATATTTCTGTGATGAACTACTTTCCAATAAGGGAGCAGGTACAGTTACCTCATCAAGTTCTACTTTCCTCCCACTCACTTCTTTCGAGAGAAACTCCTTCTCTAGAAAGGATCCATTCTCAGCAACGAATATCTTGCCTTCGGATCTGTGATAGAAGGTGTACCCAACATTTTCTTTTGGGTATCCTATGAAGATGCACTTCTCCGATTTGGGCTTGAGCTTATCAGGTTCGAAAGTTTTTCACATAAGCATTGCAACCTCAAACTTTAAGAAACGACAGCTTAGGTTTCTTGCCAAACCATAGTTCATACGGTGTCGTCTCAACGTATTTAGATGGTGCCCTATTTAACGTGAATGTAGCTGTCTCTAATGCATAACCTCAAAACTATAGTGGTTAATCGGTAAGAAACATCATAGATTGCACTATATCCAATAATAGTACGGTTATGATGTTCAGACACACCATTATGCTGTGGTGTTCCAGGTGGCACGGTTTTGTGAAACTATTCCACATTATTTTAATTGAAGACCAAACTTGTAACTCAAATATTTGTCTTTGCGATCAGATCGTAGAAACTTTATTTTCTTGTTACGATGATTCTCCACTTCACTTTGAAATTCTTTGAACTTTTCAAATGTTTCAGACTTGTGTTTCATCAAGTAGATATACTCATATCTGCTCAAATCATCTGTGAAGATCAGAAAATAATGATACCCGCCGCGAGCCTCAATATTCATCGGACCACACACATCTGTATGTATGATTTCCAACAAATCTGTTGCTCGCTCCATAGTTCCAGAGAACGGTGTTTTAGTCATCTTGCCCATGAGGCACGGTTCACAAGTACCAAGTGATTCATAATCGAGTGGTTCCAAAAGTCCATCAGTATGGAGTTTCTTCATGCGCTTTATACCGATATGACCTAAACGGCAGTGTGACAAATAATCTGCACTATCATTATTAACTTTGCATCTTTTGGCTTCAATATTATGAAAATGTGTATCACCACGATCGAGATCCAACAAACCTTTTCATTGGGTGTATGACCATAAAAGGTTTTATTCATGTAAACAGAACAACAATTATTCTCTAACTTACATGAATAACCGTATTGCAATAAACATGATCCAATCATATTCATGCTCAACGCAAACACTAAATAACATTTATTTTAGGTTTAACACTAATCCCGAAAGTATAGGGAGTGTGCGATGATGATCATATCAATCTTGGAACCATTTCCAATACACATCGTCACTTCACCCTTAACTAGTCTCTGTTCATTCTGCAACTCCTGTTTCGAGTTACTATTCTTAGCAACTGAACTAGTATCAAATACCGCGGGGTTTCTATAAACACTAGTAAAGTACACATCAATAACATGTATATCAAATATGCCTATGTTCACTTTGCCATCCTTCTTATCCGCCAATTACTTGGGGTAGTTTCCGCTTCTAGTGACCAGTCCCTTTGCAGTAGAAGCACTCAGTTTCAGGCTTAGGTCCAGACTTGGGTTTTTTCACTTGAGCAGCAAATTGCTTGCCGTTCTTCTTGAAGTTCCCCTTTCTTCCATTTGTCCCTTTACTTGAAACTAGTGGTCTTTATCAACCATCAACACTTGATGCTTTTCTTGATTTCTACCATCGTCGATTTCAGCATCACGAAGAGCTTGGGAATTACTTTTGTCATCCCTTGCATATTATAGTTCATCACTAAGTCCTAGTAACTCAGTGATAGTGACTAGAGAACTTTGTCAATTACTCTCTTATCTGGAAGATTAACTCCCACTTTATTCAAGTAATTGTAGTACTCAGACAATCTGAGCACTTGCTCACTGGTTGAGCTATTCTCCTCCATCTTATAGGCCAAGTACTGTCAGAGGTCTCATACCTCTCGACACGGGCATGAGTATGAAATACCAATTTCAACTCTTGGAACATCTTATATGCTCCATGGCGTTCAAAACGTCTTTGAAGCCCTGATTCTAAGCCGTTAAGCATGGTGCACTAAACTATCAAGTAGTCATCATATTGAGCTAGCCAAACGTTCATAACATCTGCATCTGCTCCTGCAATAGGTCTGTCACCTAGTGGTGCATTAAGGACATAATTCTTCTATGCAGCAATGAAGATAAACCTCAGATCACGGATCCAATCCACATCATTGCTACTAACATCTTTCAACTTAGTTTTCTCTAGGAACATATCAAAAATAAAACAGGGGAGCTAAACGCGAGAAATTGATCTACAACATAGATATGCTAATACTACTAGGACTAAGTTCATGATAAATTTAAGTTCAATTAATCATATTACTTAAGAACTCCCACTCAGACATCCCTCTAATCATCTAAGTGATCACGTGATCCAAATCAACTAAACCATAACCGATCATCACGTGAAATGGAGTAGTTTTCAATGGTGAACATCACTATGTTGATCATATCTACTATATGATTCACGCTCGACCTTTCGGTCTTAGTGTTCCGAGGCCATATCTGCATATGCTAGGCTCGTCAAGTTTAACCTAAGTATTCTGCGTGTGCAACACTGGCTTGCACCCGTTGTAGATGGACGTAGAGCTTATCACACCCGATCATCACGTGGTGTCTGGGCACGATGAACTTTGGCAATGGTGCATACTCAGGGAGAACACTTTTATCTTGAAATTTAGTGAGAGATCATCTTATAATGCTACCGTCAATCAAAGCAAGATAAGATGCATAAAAGATAAACATCACATGCAATCAATATAAGTGATATGATATGGCCATCATCATCTTGTGCTTGTGATCTCCATCTCCGAAGCACCGTCATGATCACCATCGTCACCGGCGCGACACCTTGATCTCCATCATAGCATCATTGTCGTCTCGCCAATCTTACGCTTCCACGCCTATCGCTACCGCTTAGTGATAAAGTAAAGCATTACAGGGCGATTGCATTGCATATAATAAAGCGACAACCATATGGCTCCTGCCAGTTGCCGATAACTCGGTTACAAAACATGATCATCTCATACAATAAACTTTAGCATCATGTTTTGACCATATCACATCACAACATGCCCTACAAAAACAAGTTAGATGTCCTCTACTTTGTTGTTGCAAGTTTTACGTGGCTGCTACGGGCTTAGCAAGAACCGTTCTTACCTACGCATCAAAACCACAATGATAGTTTGTCAAGTTGGTGTTGTTTTAAACTTCGCAAGAATCGGGCGTAGCCACACTCGGTTCAACTAAAGTTGGAGAAACTGACACCCGCCAGCCATCTGTGTGCAAAGCACGTCGGTAGAACCAGTCTCGCGTAAGCGTACGTGTAATGTCGGTCCGGGCCGCTTCATCCAACAATACCACCGAACCAAAGTATGACATGCTGGTAAGCAGTATGACTTATATCGCCCACAACTCACTTGTGTTCTACTCGTGCATATAACATCAACGCATAAAACCTGACTCGGATGCCACTGTTGGAAAACGTAGTAATTTCAAAAAAATTCCTACGCACACGCAAGATCATGGTGATGCATAGCAATGAGAGGGGAGAGTGTTGTCCACGTACCCTCATAGACCGAAAGCGGAAGCGTTAGCACAACACGGTTGATGTAGTCGTACGTCTTCATGATCCGACCAATCAAGTGCTGAACGTACGACACCTCCGAGTTCAGCACACGTTCAGCCCGATGACGTCCCTCGAACTCCGATGCAACCGAGTGTTCAGGGAGAGTTTCGTCAGCACGACGGCGTGGTGACGATGTTGATGTTCTATCGACGCAGGGCTTCGCCTAAGCACCGCTACAGTATTATCGAGGTGGACTATGGTGGAGGGAGGCACCGCACACGGCTAAGAGATCAATAATCAATTGTTGTCTTTGGGGTGCCCCCTGCCCCTGTATATAAAGGAGTGGAGGAGGGGGAGGGCCGGCCCTCTCTATGGCGCTCCCTAGGGGAGTCTTACTCCCACCAGGAGTAGGATTCCCCCTTTCCTAATAGAACTAGGAACCCTTCCAAGTAGTAGGAGTAGGAGGGAAGGAAAGGGAAGGGAAAGGAGAAGGAAGGAAGGGGGCGCCCCCCTCCCTAGTCCAATTCGGACCAGCCCATGGGGAGGGGTGCGGCCACCCTTTGAGGCCTTTCTCTCCTTTCCCGTATGGCCCATTAAGGCCCAATACGAATTCCCGTAACTCCCCGGTACTCCCGAAAATACCCGAATCACTCGGAACCTTTCCGATGTCTGAATATAGTCGTCCAATATATTGATCTTTACGTCTCGACCATTTCGAGACTCCTAGTCATGTCCCAGATCTCATCCGGGACTCCGAACTCCTTCAGTACATCAAAACACATAAACTCATAATGTAACCGTCATCGAACTTTAAGCGTGCTGACCCTTCGAGTTCGAGAACTATGTAGACATGACCGGGACACGTCTCCGGTCAATAACCAATAGCGGAACCTGGATGCTCATATTGGCTCCTACATATTCTACGAAGAGCTTTATCGGTCAAACTGCATAACAACATACGTTGTTCCCTTTGTCATCGGTATGTTACTTGCCTGAGATTGGATCGTTGGTATCTCAATACCTAGTTCAATCTCGTTACCGGCAAGTCTCTTTACTCGTTCCGTAATACATCATCCCGCAACTAACTCATTAGTTGCAATTCTTGCAAGGCTTATAGTGATGTGCATTACCGAGTGTCCCTAGAGATACCTCTCCGACAATCGGAGTGACAAATCCTAATCTCGAAATACGCCAACCCAACATGTACCTTCGGAGACACCTGTAGAGCACCTTTATAATCACCCAGTTACGTTATGATGTTTGGTAGCACACAAAGTGTTCCTCCAGTAAACGGGATTTGCATAATCTCATAGTCATAGGAACATGTATAAGTCATGAGGAAAGCAATAGCATCATACTAAACGATCGTGTGCTAAGCTAACGGAATGGGTCATGTCAATCACATCATTCTCCTAATGATGTGATCCCATTAATCAAATGACAACTCATGTCTACGGTTAGGAAACATAACCATCTTTGATCAACGAGCTAGTCAAGTAGAGGCATACTAGTGACACTCTGTTTGTCTATGTATTCACACATGTATTATGTTTCCGGTTAATACAATTCTAGCATGAATAATAAACATTTATCATGATATAAGGAAATAAATAATAACTTTATTATTGCCTCTAGGGCATATTTCCTTCACTCCCCTTCTTTATATACGAGGGAGGGAGGCACCCCATAGACACACAAGTTGATCTTTAGCCGTCTGCAGTGCCCCCCTCCATTGTTTTCCACCTCAATCATATTGTCGTAGTGCTTAGGCGAAGCCCTGCGTCGGTAACTTCATCATCACCGTCACCACGCTGTCGTGCTGACGTAACTCACACCCGGCCTCAGCTGGATCAAGAGTACGAGGGACATCACCGAGCAAAACGTGTGCAGATCGCGGAGGTGCCGTGTGTTCGGTACTTGATTGGTTGGATTGTGAAGACGTTCGACTACATCAACCACGTTACTAAACACTTCTGCTTTCGGTCTACGAGGGTACGTAGATACACTCTCCCCTCTCGTTGCTATGCATCTCCTAGATAGATCTTGCGTGATCGTAGGATTTTTTTTGAAATACTGCATTCCCCAATAGTGTCATCCGAGCCAGGTCTATGCGTAGATGTTATATGCATGAGTAGAACACAAAGAGTTGTGGGCGATAATAGTCATACTGCTTACCGGCATGTCATACTTTGATTCGGCGGTATTGTTGGATGAAGCGGCCCAAACTGACATTACATGATCGCGTTCATGAGACTGGCTCTACCGATGTGCTTCGCACACATGTGGCTAGTGGGTGTATGTTTCTCCAACTTTAGTTGAATCGAGTGCGACTACGCCCGGTCCTGGTTGAAGGTTAAAACAACACACTTGATGAAAAATTATTGTGGTTTTTTATGCGTAGGTAAGAACGATTCTTGCTAAGCCCGTAGCAGCCACGTAAAACTTGCAACAACAAAGTAGAGGACGTCTACTTGTTTTTGCAGGGCATGTTGTGATGTGATATGGTCAAGACGTGATTATATAAATTGTTGTATGAGATGATCATGTTTTGTAACAAAGTTATCGGCAACTGGCAGGAGCCATATGGTTGTCGCTTTATTGTATGAAATGCAATTGCCATGTAATTGCTTTACTTTATCACTAAGCGGTAGCGATAGTCATAGAAGCAATAGTTGGCAAGACGCCAACGATGCTACGATGGAGACCAAGGTGTCAAGCCGGTGACGATGGTGATCATGATGGTGCTTTGGAGATGGAGATCAAAGGCACAAGATGATGATGGCCATATCGTATCACTTATATTGATTGCATGTGATGTTTATCCTTTATGCATCTTATTTTGCTTAGTAGGCGGTAGCATTATAAGATGATCTCTCACTAAATTTCAAGGCACAAGTGTTCTCCATGAGTATGCACCGTTGCTATAGTTCGTCGTGCCGAGATACCACGTGATGATCGAGTGTGATAAGCTCTACGTTCACATACAACGGGTGCAAGCCAGTTTTGCACAAGCAGAATACTCAGGTTAAACTTGATGAGCCTAGCATATGCAGATATGGCCTGGAACACTAAGACCGAAAGGTCGAGCGTGAATCATATAGTAGGTATGATCAACATAGTGATGTTCACCATTGAAAACTACTCCATCTCACGTGATGATCGGACATGGTTTAGTTGATATGGATCACGTGATTACTTAGATGATTAGAGGGGTGTCTATCTAAGTGGGAGTTCTTAAGTAATATGATTAATTGAACTTTAATTTATCATGAACTTAGTACCTGATAGTATTTTGCATGTCTATGTTGTTGTAGATAAATGGCCCGTGCTACTGTTCCATTGAATTTTAATGCGATCCTAGAGAAAGCTAAGTTGAAAGATGATGGTAGCAACTACACAGACTAGGTCCGTAACTTGAGGATTATCCTCATTGCTGCACAGAAGAATTACGTCCTGGAAGCACTGCTAGGTGTACCACCCGCGCCAGCAACTGCATACATTGTGAATGCCTGGTAGACGTGTGTTGATGACTACTCGATAGTTCAGTGTGCCATGCTTTATGGCTTAGAACTAGGACTTCAACGACATTTTGAACGTTATGAAGCATATGAGATGTTCCAGGAGTTGAAGTTAATATTTCAAGCAAATGCCCAGATTGAGAGAAATGAAGTCTCCAATAAGTTCTAGAGCTGCAAGATGGAGGAGAATAGTTCTGTCAGTGAACATATACTCAGAATGTCTGGGTACCACAACCACTTGACTCAACTTGGAGTTAATCTTCTTGATGATAGTGTCATTGACAGAGTTCTTCAATCACTGCCACCAAGCTACAAAAGCTTCATGATGAACTATAATATGCAAGGGATGGATAAGAAAATTCCCGAGCTTTTCGCAATGCTACAGGCTGCGGAGGTAGAAATCAAGAAGGAGCATCAAGTGTTGATGGTCAGCAAGACCACTAGTTTCAGAAAAAGGGCAAAGGGAAGAAGGGAAACTTCAAGAAGAACGGCAAGCAAGTTGCTGCTCAAGTGAAGAAACCCAAGTCTGGACCTAAGCCTGAGACTGAGTGCTTCTACTGCAAAGGGACTGGTCACTGGAAGCGAAACTGCCCCAAGTATTTGGCGGATAAGAAGGATGGCAAAGTGAAAGGTATATTTGATATACATGTTATTGATGTGTACCTTACTAATGCTTGCAGTAGCGCCTGGGTATTTGATACTGGTTCTTGTTGGAAATATGCCCTAGAGGCAATAATAAAAGCATTATTATTATATTTCCTTGTTCATGATAATTGTCTTTATTCATGCTATAATTGTGTTATCCGGAAATCGTAATACATGTGTGAATAATAGACACCAACATGTCCCTAGTAAGCCTCTAGTTGACTAGCTCGTTGATCAACAGATAGTCATGGTTTCCTGACTATGGACATTGGATGTCATTGATAACGGGATCACATCATTAGGAGAATGATGTGATGGACAAGACCCAATCCTAAACATAGCACAAGATCGTATAGTTCGTTTGCTAGAGTTTTCCAATGTCAAGTGTCTTTTCCTTAGACCATGAGATCGTGTAACTCCCGGATACCGTAGGAGTGCTTTGGGTGTACCAAACGTCACAAAAGTAACTGGGTGACTATAAAGGTATACTACGGGTATCTCCGAAAGTGACTGTTGGGTTGACACGGATCAAGACTGGGATTTGTCACTCCATATGACGAAGAGGTATCACTGGGCCCACTCGGTAATGCATCATCATAATGAGCTCAAAGTGACCAAGTGTCTGGTCACGGGATCATGCATTACGGTACGAGTAAAGTGACTTGCCGGTAACGAGATTGAACGAGGTATTGGGATACCGACGATCGGATCTCGGGCAAGTAACATACCGATTGACGAAGGGAATTCTATACGGGGTTGCTTGAATCCTCGACATCGTGGTTCATCCGATGAGATCATCGAGGAGCATGTGGGAGCCAACATGGGTATCCAGATCCCGCTGTTGGTTATTGGCCGGAGAGTCGTCTCGGTCATGTCTACATGTCTCTCGAACCCGTAGGGTCTACACACTTAAGGTTCGGTGACACTAGGGTTGTAGGGATATGTATATGCAGTAACCCGAATGTTGTTCGGAGTCCCGGATGAGATCCCGGACGTCACGAGGAGTTCCGGAATGGTCCGGAGGTAAAGAATTATATATAGGAAGTGCTATTTCGGGCATCAGGACAAGTTTCGGGGTCACCGGTATTGTACCGGGACCACCAGAAGGGTCCCGGGGGTCCACCGGGTGGGGCCACCTATCCTGGGGGGCCACATGGGCTGTAGGGGGTGCGCCTTGGCCTACATGGGCCAAGGGCACCAGCCCCAAGAGGCCCATGCGCCTAGGGTTTCAAGGAGGGAAGAGTCCTAGGAGGGGAAGGCACCTCCTAGGTGCCTTGGGGAGGAGGGATTCCTCCCCTTGGCCGCACCCCCCTAGGAGATTAGATCTCCTAGGGCCGGCGCCCCCCCCCCCCTGGCCCTCCTATATATAGTGGGGAGATGGACGACTTCTTACCTTGATCTTTTGGTGCCTCCCTCTCCCTCTCCAACACATCCTCCTCCTCCATAGTGCTTAGCGAAGCCCTGCCGGAGTACTGCAGCTCCATCATCACCACGTCGTCGTGCTGCTGCTGGAGCCATCTCCCTCAACCTCTCCTCCCCCCTTGCTGGATCAAGAAGGAGGAGACGTGGCTGTTCCGTACGTGTGTTGAACGCGGAGGTGCCGTCCGTTCGGTGCTAGGATATTTGGTGATTCGAATCACGTCGAGTACGACTCCCTCATCCCCGTTCTTTGAACGCTTCCGCTCGCGATCTACAAGGTACGTAGATGCATCCAATCACTCGTTGCTAGATGAACTCATAGATGGATCTTGGTGAAACCGTAGGAAAATTTTTGTTTTCTGCAACGTTCCCCAACAGTGGTATCAGAGCTAGGTCTATGCGTAGTTCTTCTTGCGCGAGTAGAACACAATTTGTTGTGGGCGTAGATGTTGTCAACTTTCTTGCCGCTACTAGTCTTATCTTGCTTCAACGGTATTGTGGGATGAAGCGGCCCGGACCAACCTTACACGTACGCTTACGTGAGACCGGTTCCACCGACTAACATGCACAAGTTGCATAAGGTGGCTGGCGGGTGTCTGTCTCTCCTACTTTAGTTGGAGCGGATTCGATGAAAAGGGTCCTTATGAAGGGTAAATAGAAGTTGACAAATCACGTTGTGGCTTTCACGTAGGTAAGAAAACGTTCTTGCTAGAACCCTACTTCAGCCACGTAAAAACTTGCAACAACAATTAGAGGACGTCTAACTTGTTTTTGCAGCAAGTGCTTTGTGATATGATATGGCCAAAGTTGTGATGAATGATGAATGATCTATATGTGATGTATGAGATGTTCATGCTATTGTAATAGGAATCATGACTTGCATGTCGATGAGTATGACAACCGGCAGGAGCCATAGGAGTTGTCTTTATTTTTGTATGACCTGCGTGTCATTGAGAAACGCCATGTAAATTACTTTACTTTATTGCTAAACACGTTAGCCATAGTAGTAGAAGTAATAGTTGGCGAGCAACTTCATGGAGACACGATGATGGAGATCATGGTGTCATGTCGGTGACAAGATGATCATGGAGCCCCAAGATGGAGATCAAAGGAGCTATGTGATATTGGCCATATCATGTCACTATTATTATTTGATTGCACGTGATGTTTATCATGTTTTGCATCTTGTTTACTTAGAACGACGGTAGTAAATAAGATGATCCCTCATAATAATTTCAAGAAAGTGTTCCCCCTAACTGTGCACCGTTGCGATAGTTCGTTGTTTCGAAGCACCACGTGATGATCGGGTGTGATAGATTCTAACGTTCACATACAACGGGTGTAAGACAGATTTACACATGCAAACACTTAGGTTGACTTGACGAGCCTAGCATGTGTACAGACATGGCCTCGGAACACGGAAGACCGAAAGGTCGAGCATGAGTCGTATAGAAGATACGATCAACATGAAGATGTTCACCGACGTTGACTAGTCCGTCTCACGTGATGATCGGACACGGCCTAGTTAACTCGGATCATGTTATACTTAGATGACAGGAGGGATGTCTATCTAAGTGGGAGTTCATTGAATAATTTGATTAGATGAACTTAATTATCATGAACTTAGTCTAAAATATTTACAATATGTCTTGTAGATCAAATGGCCAACGTAGTCCTCAACTTCAACGCGTTCCTAGAGAAAACCAAGCTGAAAGACGATGGCAGCAACTACACGGACTGGGTCCGGAACCTGAGGATTATCCTCATAGCTGCCAAGAAAGATTATGTCCTACAAGAACCGCTAGGTGACGCACCTGTTCTCCCTGCAGAACAAGACGTTATGAACGCTTGGCAGGCACGTACCGATGACTACTCCCTCGTTCAGTGCGGCATACTTTACAGCTTAGAGCCGGGGCTCCAAAAGCGTTTTGAGAGACACGGAGCATATGAGATGTTCGAAGAGCTGAAAATGGTTTTCCAAGCTCATGCCCGGGTCGAGAGATATGAAGTCTCCGACAAATTCTTTAGCTATAAGATGGAGGAAAATAGTTCTATCAGTGAGCACATACTCACTATGTCTGGGTTACATAACCGCTTGACTCAGCTGGGAGTTAATCTCCCGGATGATGCGGTCATTGACAGAATCCTTCAGTCGCTTCCACCGAGCTACAAGAGCTTTGTGATGAACTACAATATGCAGGGGATGAAGAATACCATTCCTGAAGTATTTGCAATGCTGAAATAAGTAGGGGTAGAAGTCAAAAAGGAACATCAAGTGTTGATGGTGAATAAAACCACTAAGTTCAAAAAGGGCAAGGGTAAGAAGAACTTCAAGAAGGACGGCAAGGGAGTTGCCGCGCCCAGCAAGCAAGCTGCCGGGAAGAAGCCAAAGAATGGACCCAAGCCCGAGACTGAGTGCTTTTATTGCAAGGAAAGTGGTCACTGGAAGCGGAACTGCCCCAAGTACTTAGCGGACAAGAAGGCCGGCAAAACGAAAGGTATATGTGATATACATGTAATTGATGTGTACCTTACCAGTACTCGTAGTAGCTCCTGGGTATTTTATACCGGTGCAGTTGCTCACATTTGTAACTCAAAGCAGGAGCTGCGGAATAAGCGGAGACTGGCGAAGGACGAGGTGATGATGCGCGTCGGAAATGGTTCCAAGGTCGATGTGATCGCCGTCGGCACGCTACCTCTACATTTACCTACGGGATTAGTTTTGAACCTCAATAATTGTTATTTAGTGCCAAGTTTAAGCATGAACATTGTATCAGGATCTCGTTTAATATGAGATGGCTACTCATTTAAATCCGAGAATAATGGTTGTTCTATTTATATGAGAGATATGTTTTATGGTCATGCTCCGATGGTGAATGGTTTATTCTTAATGAACATCTACCTTCGGGATTAGTATTAGACCTGAATAATTGTTATTTGGTGCTAGCATTAAGCATGAACATTATATCTGGATCTTGTTTGATGCAAGACAGTTATTCATTTAAATCAAAGAATAATGGTTGTTCTATTTATACGAGTAATATCTTTTATGGTCATGCACCCTTCATGAGTGGTCTATTTTTATTGAATCTCGATAGTAGTGATACACATATTCATAGTATTGAAGCCAAAAGATATCTTTACCTAATAATAAAGCAAATTGGTTTTCTTTCGTCCGTCATGACATTTTTCAGAAAAGTCCCTCTATTTCAGAGAATTCAACCCGCGGTCCTGTTTTAAGTTAAAACGAATCGTTATTTTCATATTTTACACAAAAGTCCCTATCTTTTCTTGAAATCAACCCGCCGTCCGGATTTAAGTCACACCCGAATCGTTATTTTACATTTTTCAAACCCCCCCCTGATGTTTTAGGTAATTCATCCGCGGATCATATTTAAGTCAAACAAATGCTTTTTAAATCATCCATATCTTTTAAACCGTAACTCCGATTTGAACATGTTATATATGAAATTTGATTAGAAAAATATGTAGAATATGAATATGAGATTATTTTTACCTGTTAAGTATTTTTAAATATTATTTTGGAATATATTTGAGTCAAACCAAATGATTTTCTAAATTATCTATATCTTTTAAACCGTAACTTCAATTTTAACATATTATATATAAAATTTTATTAGAAAAATGTGAGGAATCTAAATATGATGTTAATTTTACCTGTTAAATGTTTTTAAAATATTTTTATGGAAGCAAACTTATAATTTATAGCGCAAGATCCGTTTTTTTTCATACCGGCGATGATCCAGATTGCAAATAAACACCCCACTATAACCATATAGGGAAAAGAAAACATCGATAACTACACATGCATACCTCTGAAAAATGTCGTAAGGGAAAACAACAGATTTCTCATCGCGCGAGTGAGAGAAAGCGAGAGAGAGAGAGAGGAGAGGGAGAGAGAGAGACGTCTTAGGATTAGCCATATTCAACACACGTTTTTTGTTGTTTTGTGTGAACACCGAGGCCATCGCCAGCGAGGGTGAGAAGGAGGATAAGTGGCAACACAAATATGATGCCTTGCAAAAATAAAGGAGATGGACCTATTGTGGTCTTGAGTGATGGTTGTTGAGTTAAGAGCGTGTGTTATGTTTTCTCTCTCGCTGCAACGCCCGGGCTCTTTTGCTAGTAAGTTTAATAATGATAGTGCAACTTATTTGTGGGACTGCCGTTTAGGTCATATTGGTGTAAAGCGCATGAAGAAACTCCATGCTGATGGACTTTTGGAATCACTTGATTATGAATCACTTGATTCTTGTGAACCATGCCTCATGGGTAAGATGACTAAGACTCCGTTCTTCGGAACAATGGAACGAGCAATAGACTTATTGGAAATAATACATACTGATGTATGCGGTCTGATGGGTGTTGATGCTCGTGGCAGGTATCGTTATTTTCTAACATTCACAGATGATTTGAGCAGATATGGGTATATCTACTTGATGAAACATTAGTCTGAAACATTTGAAAAGTTCAAAGAATTTCAGAGTGAAATGGAAAATTATCGTAACAAGAAAATTAAGTTTCTACGATCTGATCGTGGAGGTGAATATTTGAGTTATGAGTTTGGTCTTCATTTGAAACAATGCAAAATAGTTTCACAACTCACGCCACCTGGAACACCACATCTTAATGGTGTATCCGAATGTCGTAATCGCACTTTATTAGATATGGTGCGGTCTATGATATCTCTTACTAATTTACCGCTATCGTTTTGGGGTTATGCTTTAGAGACAGCTGCATTCACGTTAAATAGGGCACCATCGAAATCCGTTGAGATGACACCATATGAACTGTGGTTTGGCAAGAAACCCAAGTTATCGTTTCTTAAAGTTTGGGGCTGCGATGCTTATGTGAAAAAGCTTCAACCTGATAAGCTCGAACCCAAATCGGAGAAATGTGTCTTCATAGGATACCTGAAGGAAACTGTTGGGTACACCTTCTATCACAGAACCGAAGGCAAGATATTCGTTGCTAAGAATGGATCCTTTCTAGAGAAGGAGTTTCTCTCGAAAGAAGTAAGTGAGAGGAAAGTAGAACTTGAAGAGGTAACTATACCTTCTCCCTTATCGGAAAGTAGTTCATCACAGGAATCAGTTCGAGTGATTCCAACACCAATTAGTGAGAAAGCTAATGATGATGATCATGAAACTTCTAATCAAGTTACTACCGAACCTCGTAGGTCAACCAGAGCAAGATCTGCACCAGAGTGGTACGGTAATCCTGTTCTAGAGATCATGTTACTTGACCATGACGAACCTACGAACTATGAGGAAGCGATGATGAGCCCAGATTCCGCAAAATGGCTTGAAGCCATGAAATCTGAGCTGGGATCCATGTATGAGAACAAAGTGTGGACTTTGGTTGACTTGCCCAATGATCGTCAAGCCATAGAGAATAAATGGATCTTCAAGAAGAAGACTGACGCTAACGGTAATGTTACTGTCTACAAAGCTCGACTTGTTGCGAAAGGTTTTTGACAAGTTCAAGGAGTTGACTATGATGAGACCTTCTCACCCGTAGCGATGCTTAAGTCCATCCAAATCATGTTAGTAATTGCCACATTTTATGATTATGAAATTTGGCAAATGGACGTCAAAACTGCATTCCTTAATGGATATCTTAAAGAAGAGTTGTATATGATGCAACCGGAAGGTTTTGTCGATCCAAAAGGTGCTAACAAAGTGTGCAAGCTCCAGCGATCCATTTATGGACTGGTGCAAACATCTCAGAGTTGGAATATACACTTTGATAGCATGATCAAAGCATATGATTTTATACAGGCTTTTGGAGAAGCCTGTATTTACAAGAAAGTGAGTGGGAGGTCTGTAGCATTTCTGATATTATATGTGGATGACATATTTTTAATCAGAAATGATACTGAATTTCTGAATAGCATAAAAGGATACTTGAATAAGAATTTTTTAATGAAAGACCTCGGTGAAGCTGCTTATATATTGGGCATCAAGATCTATAGAGATAGATCAAAACGCTTAATTGGACTTTCACAAAAGCACATACCTTGATAAAGTTTTGAAGAAGTTCAAAATAGATCAAGCAAAGAAAGGGTTCTTACATGTGTTACAAGGTGTGAAGTTGAGTCAGACTCAATGCCCGACCACTACAGAAGATAGAGAGAAAATGAAAGTCATTCCCTATGCTTCAGCCGTAGGTTCTATCATGTATGCAATGCTATGTACCAGACCTAATGTGTGCCTTGCTATTAGTTTAACAGGGAGGTACCAAAGTAATCCAGGAGTGGATCACTGGACAACAGTCAAGAACATCCTGAAATACCTGAAAAAGACTAAGGATATGTTTCTCGTTTATGGAGGTGACAAAGAGCTCGTCGTAAACGGTTACGTCGATGCAAGCTTTGACACTGATCCAGATGACTCTAAGTCACAAACCGGATACATATTTTTATTGAATGGTGGAGCTGTCAGTTGGTGCAGTTCTAATCTGAGCGCCGTGACGGGATCTACGTGTGAAGCAGAATACATAGCTGCATCGGAAGCAGCAAATGAAGGAGTCTGGATGAAGGAGTTCATATCCGATCTAGGTGTCATACCTAGTGCATCGGGTCCAATAAAAATCTTTTGTGACAATACTGGTGCAATTACCTTGGCAAAGGAATCTAGATTTCACAAGAGAACGAAGCACATCAAGAGATGCTTCAATTCCATCCGCGATCAAGTCAAGGAGGGAGACATAGAGATTTGCAAGATACATACGGATCTGAATATTGTAGACCCGTTGACTAAGCCTCTCTCATGAGCAAAACATGATCATCACCAAGACTCCATGGGTGTTAGAATCATTACTGTGTAATCTAGATTATTGACTCTAGTGCAAGTGGGAGACTGAAGGAAATACGCCCTAGATGCAATAATAAAGTTGTTATTTATATTTACTTATATCATGATAAATGTTTATTATTCATGCTAGAATTGTATTAACCGGAAACTTAGTACATGTGTGAATACATAGACAAACAGAGTGTCCCTAGTATGCCTCTACTTGACTAGCTCGTCAATCAAAGATAGTTAAGTTTCCTAGTCATGGACATGTGTTGTCATTTGATGAACGGGATCACATCATTAGAGAATGATGTGATGGACTAGACCCATCCGTTAGCTTAGCACTATGATCGTTTAATTTATTGCTATTGCTTTCTTCATGACTTATACATGTTCCTATGACTATGAGATTATGCAACTCCCGAATACCGGAGGAATACCTTGTGTGCTATCAAACATCACAACGTAACTGGGTGATTATAAAGATGCTCTACATGTGTCTCTGATGGTGTTTGTTGAGTTGGCATAGATCGAGATTAGGATTTGTCACTCTGTGTATCGGAGAGGTATCTCTGGCCTCTCACGGTAATGCACATCACTATAAGCCTTGCAAGCAATATGACTAATGAGTTAGTTGCAGGATGATGCATTACGAAACGAGTAAAGAGACTTGCCGGTAACGAGATTGAACTAGGTATGATGATACCGACGATCGAATCTCGGGCAAGTAACATATCAATGACAAAGGGAACAACGTATGTTGTTGTGCGGTTTGACCGATAAAGATCTTCGTAGAATATGTAGGAACCAAAATGAGCATCCAGGTTCCGCTATTGGTTATTGACCGGAGATGTGTCTCGGTCATGTCTACATAGTTCTTGAACCCGTAGGGTCTGCACGCTTAACGTTCGATGACGACTTGTATTATGAGTTATGTGTTCTGATGTACCGAAGGTTGTTTGAAGTCCGGGATGTGATCACGGACATGACGAGGAGTCTCGAAATGGTCGAGACATAAAGATTAATATATTGTACCATGTTATCCGGACACCAGAAGTGTTCCAGATAGTTTCGGATAAAACCGGAGTGCCGAAGGGTTACCGGAACCCCCCCGGGAAGTTATGGGCCTTAATGAGCCTTAGGGGAGAGAGAGGGCCGCAGCCAAGAGGTGACGCCCCCCAGGGGGAGTCCGAATAGGACTAGGGGAGGGGGGTGCGGCCCCTCTTTCCCTCTCCCTCTCCTTCCTTCTTCTCCTAGTTGGACTAGGAAAGGGGGGAACCTACTCCTAATTGGAGTAGGATTCCCCCTCCTTAGGCGCGCCCCTTGTGGCCGGTCGGCCTCCTCCTCCCCTCCTTTATATACGGGGGAGGGAGGCACCCCATAGACACACAAGTTGATCTTTAGCCGTGTGCAGTGCCCCCCTCCACAGTTTTCCACCTCGGTCATATTGTCGTAGTGCTTAGGCGAAGCCCTGCGTCGGTAACTTCATCATCACCGTCACCACGACGTCGTGCTGACGGAACTCACCCTCGGCCTCAGCTGGATCAGGAGTACGAGGGACATAACTGAGCTGAACGTGTTCAGATCGCGGAGGTGCCGTGTGTTCGGTACTTGATCGGTTGGACCGCGAAGACGTTCGACTACATCAACCGCGTTACTAAACGCTTCTGCTTTCGGTCTACGAGGGTACGTAGATACACTCTCCCCTCTCGTTGCTATGCATCTCCTAGATAGATCTTGCGTGATCGTAGGATTTTTTTTGAAATACTGCCTTCCCCAACAATTGGTGCCACACCAACTCCCCGACCTATTCGCCGAACTCCAGAACTCCCCCCTGCCTTCTCGCCACATTAGGTAGCTTGAGATTGGGTCCCTTGCTTGGACCCTCTGAACGATCCGCAATAACTTTGTGATCCAACGCATTCCTCTTCGAGGGGCTACCGACGCTCTCTTCAAACTGTCTGGTTACTTGCAGCTCTGGCGGCCGCTTAGCCGCCCACAAGACCAGGACGCCATCTCCGCCTTCATCGCCGACCTTCAGTCGATGGCCGTCCGACTGTCACCGCCGCTCCCTCCGCCACCGCCGGAGCCAGATTAGGCGCCGGACGTGTTCTCCGGCTCCCCTTTTTTCCTTTTTTGTTTGGGCTTGTTGACTTATTGTACTTCCTCTTGTGAGACTTGTGTGTGTGAGTGTTCTGAACTAGTCTTTTGTATATGTGCTTTCTGGCGGTTTGCTTTATTTATAAAGCGGGGCGAAAGTCTTTTTCGGTATTAAGAGAAAGGACAAGAGACTGGCGTTGTCAAAATCATGATTCTACCATAGGATTCTGTGACTTTGCAATCCAAACTGATTAGAATATGAAGGGTGCTATGCGTCCGCCGGATGACAATGGGATCTTATCGGCTGCTACTAGTCGTTGGATGGCATGCACGACAACTGCCTGATCTGACGCAATAGGGCCTCAACCGTTTGCAACATGGCTTATGTTGCGCTCAGGGCCATGTTGCGCTCCATCCATACACACTACTACTGAGAACTTCTTCAGATAAGTATAATCGATTGATACTTATTCCGTCTTGCCACGCCCAACACATAGTCTGTCATATTCATGATGCCACTATATCAACAAGACATGACCAGGAAGCTGAGAAAAATAGCTATTTCTGAATCTTTACTTGAGATCCGCACATTAAGCACGTTCGACATGACCAAACAAGCAAATAAACATAAAAGATGCAGAGACAGAATCGCAGTGCAAAGCCAACTACAGGCACATTCGTAAACGCACATACGAGCATAGCATTTGGCAAATGTCAATATAGGGCGGACATGCAATCTAGCTACTCCATCTTGGAGGCACCAATAACGGCAACCTTTGCTTCAATGCAGCATTTCGTTTTCACGAGATAACCATTTGAAGAGTCCTTGAAATCTTCCAGCGATATGAACTTGTCCCATCCCCAACTAGTAGCATTCTTTGAGAACTCGCACCGGCCTATCATTTTCCAAAACAAAATAGATAAATAAATGTGTCAATCAGTAAATGTGATGATGATAATTTCGCATCTGAACTGCTAAAGAGCAAACCTTTTTGTCCATTGTCCTTGCCATTCCCTGGTTTTTGATGCGTATGTCCAATTGTACCAGGTTCGCGGAGTTCTCATGGAGTATATCCGTCACCTTCATGGTCAGGGACAAGGAGATAAAGTTTCTATTCTTATCGAATCCAGATGGATGGATGGTGATGAACCTGAAAATTAGGGAGCATCGCATAGTTTAGTACATCATTGATAAGAAAAGGTGGAACTCCAAGGGTCTTTATGTTCAAATATGAATTTAGTAAATTCAGTATAAACCCAGTAATTAAGTGGTAACACTATTGAGTCATGCTAAGCACTGCAAATTCAAGATGGTAAGTAAGTATCACCATTTGTGTCCATGGAGCTCAAAATCTGGAGAGTGGCTCGGGCTTTTCAGCGCAAAAAAGTCCTCGATGTCCCAGGTGTAGACTTCTGGAATACTGGAGATTTTGTTTATCTTCTTCTGAACAAACAGCTTCTTTGTCGCATCATTAGTTTTAGCAGCAGTAACTTTGATAAACTCTACACCGAAAGCACAGCTGTTTTCGACGAGGAATCCAGAGGACTTTTCCTTCAGTGTGGCGAGGGGGATCATGCATGATGTCCCCGACCTTGTGCTTGTAGTCTGAAAATTGTGGCACACTGCAAACAAAATATTCAGTTGTAATGTTTGTCGCGAAAAAGGTTATATGTTACACCATCAATCTAGTATCCAGCTAGCTAGGAAGGTCAAAGAACAGAAATAACAGGTACCTTGAGGTTGTTCATGATGCTTTCCATTTAACTGGTCATATATAAAGAACTTGTAAGTTGCCTCCACGACCGTGTGAGATCTCACGGATGCTGGCGACAGCTCAAGCCGAAGAGAAACATATTCATTTTGGTCGCCACTCTTGGTGTCCCTTGGGTTCAGTTTCAAGTACCTGCGAATCAAGTCAAATGAAAGGTCGCCTCAAAAGAGAAAAAAAGGTCAAGCTAAATGAATAGAGGAAACAAGTGAGAATGAATTTTGATCATGATATGCTATGGGGAACAAGCTGAAAAGATATAGTATAGCATGTTAATTGTACCATCTGAGCCCACTGATCTCAAACACCCTGGAGGCTGTCCATCCTTCCTTTATCTAAGTCAAGGAGCGAGGAGAAACCGTCGATTGTCCACTTGAAGGTTGTCTGCTCCACAGGAGAAGGTGGTGCCTCGACGGCTTTCTGGACCTGTTCCTTCTTTGAATGGCCTGCGACAGCAGCAAATTCTTACACAACCAGTACAATATCAAAAGATTGTTACTTTGGCAAAACATGTGGTGAAAGGAAAGGCAGAGCATCTGCTTTTGCATGGTATAATACATTTATGTAAGATAATTCAATTTTTATCTGAATTTTGCTAATAAAAGGAACATTCTGAATCTTTTTTTTATAAAATCAACGATCTAGAGTTCTAGACTAATTCAAGTAAGAAGAAGAAAAGATGCCCAAAAGAGTCCCTTACAGCCACTAGAAACAGCAATGCTTGCATCAGTATAGTAGCATCAATCAAAATAACACAATACATTATGCATAGTAGGCAGGTCTAATTATTAAGGAGAAGCAAAGAGAAGCTGAAAACAAATCATTACTGCTGGCGCCAGTAACACACGAGTTCCCCATAGCTCTTGGCTCTTGCACTTGCTCTCTCCAGGATTCCTGTGCAATCGAAATCAATCACCAAATCACCATGCCATAAATCAACAACATATAATTGAGACTTAAAAGAGCATACAGAGTAGTGCACACTATTTGAAGGAAAATAAACTTCAAAACATTCATGTTTATTTTGGCTGTGTGCATCATGATGATGGGTTCCCCCCTTTTTGAAAAAGGAAACATGATAATATTCGTAGTGGGTGCAGATCTCAACCAAACAAGTACCGGGAAAAAAAGGAAACGACCAAGAGATGGAAAAATTGAAACGGAAAACAGCAGCACTTCGACCACGATAGGTGAAAACCCTCATCAAGAGACCCAATAACTTGCGTTAGGAAACCAGAACGATGGCAGTTGTGAACCGTGGTGCAGTGACAAAATAATTACCGCAAAATTATGAATGAAGATCAAGACCTCAAAAAACAAAGAAGACTGAAAACCACAAACCATCCACAACTCGTGAAAGATGGCAAAGTACACAGCTAATCACAGTAGCGCATTCATATGTCGCAGAGACGAGATGGCGGCGGCCGGCGGAGCATACCTCGGAGACGCAGTGCGTTCCTTGCCCACGTTGGTGCGGTACTGTGGCGCCTTAAACCCTCCTAAGCGGAGGGTTTTATGGAGGCGCAGGGGTGATGCGATATGGCAAGCTCGACTCGACCGGGTTAGATTGGTTGCGCAAGGCTGATCCAGTCCCTTCATTTCCAAAACAGAAAAAAGAAAAAGGCCCCAAAAGATAGATATCCTATTTGGCGCTTCACGCGCCCACTCCTACTGTTTCTGCAAACGGGCGCTCACACGCGCGTCCAGTTAGGCTTGAAGCCTGTTTCATTTTTTTTCTTTCTGTTGTTAAAACCAAAAAACTGCACTAAAAGCAACTCTGACGCGCCGACCCAAACGGATGATGATTTTGTTCGTATTTTATTCGTTTGGATCGGCTCGACGGACATCCATGTTCGCTTTCGTGTTTGGGTTGGCGCATGCGTCCAACGCTGACCCGATCCATTTTATAGGTCGCGCGAAAAAAATAGAACACAAATATTTTGAAAATAAGAAAACATCAATGCCGGCCACAAAGGCCGGCTAGAGTCCACACATCCACATTTACATTAACTAAAACATTAATTGAACTAAAATTACGAGGCGGCGCGCTGCCCTAAGCATCCTTCTCCTCGTCGTCGGGGCTGGTGAGGTCGATCAGCATCGGCACCGGGCGAGCCCAAGGGAACGCCATCTCCCAGGCTGCGGCAACGTCCTCCGCCGCCGGCTAGGGTGCCCCACCCCGGGCACATCGCTCCTCCTCCTCGGCCTCGCGGCGCTCCTCCTCGGCGTCGCGCTCCAGCTGCTCGAGATACTCGCCCTCGCGGCGCTCCTCGGCCAGTCGGCGCTGGCGCCATTGCTTGAGGTAGGCACGCTCATGCGCCTCCGTCACCCTCATCCAGACCGGTGGTGCGCTGACCCACTCGCGCACTATCTCGGCCCAGGAGTAGCGCTCGATGAGGGTCGGCTCTGGCTCGGCCTTCACTGGGGACGGCGGGGCCAGCGGCGGCACGATGCGGTCGCCGGCCGCGGACAGCGCCATGGCCTCTGCCATGCGCGCATGGTAATCTGCCTCCTCCCTGCGTCGCTCCTCCTCGCTCTCCCGGAGGACATCCGCCGGGTGGGGACGCGGCAGACACCGAGAAGGCGCGCGAGGCGTCTGCTTCGTGTCCGCGCCGACGCATTTCTGTCGCAAATGGGTCCGTGCGGACGCGTTTTGCGAATTGGTCAGCGCGTTGGACCTCTATTTTCGTCCACGCCGATCCAAAGGAACGACGGCGAAAAAATGAGTACATGCGTTGGAGTTGCTCTTACCAGCCCTACCATCCTCACCATACATGCTCACTTACATATTCTTCATTCTTTTCTTCTTACATGTTTTCTTTTTTCTATTTATTTTTCCATATTTTAATTGAACAGGTTTGTTCAATTTTTATCATTTTTCCTTTTTTGGTAACTTGAATGGTTTTTTTAAAAGATGATTTTTTTTCAAACTCTAGGAACTTCTTTTTCAAATCGACGAACATTTTTCAAAATCGATGAACTTTTTTTCAGAATTGAAGAACTTTTTTCAAATTTGATGAACTTTTTTCAACTTTGATGAACTTTTTCAAATTTAATGAACTTTTTTTCAAAACCAAAGAACTTTTTATCAAAATTCGTGAACTTTCCTAAAATTCGACGAACTGTTTTTCCAAATTCGTGATTTTTTCTCATATTGACGAACTTTTTTCACTTTGTACGAACCTTTTCAAATTTATAAACTTTCTGGAAGTTCATTTTTATTTTATTATTATGAATTCTTTTTATTTTCGAATTTATATTATAAAATAATACGCATAAGAAGATGAGTATATATTACTCCTACATGCTTATGTTGTATTAAAAGAAGGGTCTAATAGAGTATTTTCCGTATAGTGGACAACAAAGGGCCTTCGGCCTAGTGGTTATTACCTAAAAGGTTTTAGGTTATCAGGCAGTATCGAATCTTGTCCTTGAGGGCCCGCTCACGGCACTCGCGGCGCTCCTCGGCCAGCCGGCGCTGGCGCCATTGCTTGAGGTAGGCGCGCTCATGCGCCTCCGTCACCCTCATCCAGACCGGTGGTGCGCTGACTCACTCGCGCATTATCCCGGCCCAGGAGTAGCGGTCGATGGGGGTCGCCTCCGGCTCGGCCTTCACTGGGACTGCGCGGCCAGCGGCGGCAAGATGCGGTCGCCGGCCGCGGACAGCGCCATGGCCTCCGCCATGCGCGCCTGGTAATCTGCCTCCTCTCTCCCGCTCCTCCTTCTCGCTTTCCCGAAGGACATCCGCCAGGTGGGGATGCGGCGGACACCGAGAAGGCGCGCGAGGCGTCTGCTTCGTGTCCGCGCCGACACATTTCTGTCGTAAATGGGACCGTGTGGACGTGTTTTGCGAATGGGTCAACGCGTTGGACCTCTACTTTTCCGCGCTGACCCAAACGGACGACGGCGGACGAAATGGGTACCTGCGTTGGAGTTGCTCTTATCAGCCCCACCACCCTCATCATACATGCTCACTTACATATTCTTCATTCTTTTCTTCTTACATGTTTCTTTTTTTCTATTTACTTTTTATTATTTTATTCGAAACAGGTTTGTTCAATTTTTATCACTTTTCCTTTTTTGGTAACTTCAATGATTTTTTTAAAAGATGATTTTTTTTCAAACTCTAGGAACTTCTTTTTCAAATCGATGAACTTTTTCAAAATCGATGAACCTTTTTCAAAATTGAAGAACTTTTTTCAAATTTGATGAACTTTTTTCAACTTTGGTGAACTTTTTCAAATTCAATGAACTTTTTCAAAACCGAAGAACTTTCTATCATAATTCGTGAACTTTCCTAAAATTCGATGAACTGTTTTTCCAAATTCATGCTTTTTTCTCATATTGACAAACTTTTTCACTTTGTACGAACCTTTTCAAATTTATAAACTTTCTGGAAGTTCACTTTTATTTTATTATTATGAATTCTTTTTTATTTTTTAATTTATATCATAAAATAATACACGTAAGAAGTTGGGTATATATTACTCCTACATGCTTATGTTTTATTAAAAGAAGGGTCTAATAAAGTATTTTCCGTATAGTGGACAACAAAAGGCCTTCGGCCTAGTGGTTATTACCTAAAAGGTTTTAAGTTAGCTGGCAGGATCGAATCTTCTCCCTGAGGGTCTGCTCATGGCACTCATGGCGCTCTCGCGGCGCTCCTCGGCCAGCCGGCGCTGGCGCCATTGCTCGAGGTAGGCACGCTCATGCGCCTCCGTCATCCTTATCCAGACCGATGGTGCGCTGACCCACTCGCGCACTATCCTAGCCTAGGAGTAGCGCTCGATGGGGGCGGCTCTGGCTCAGCCTTCACTGGGGACGGCGGGGCCAGCGGCGGCACGATGCGGTCGCCGGCCGCGGACAGAGCCATGGCCTCCGCCATGCGCGCCTGGTAATCCGCCTCCTCCCTGCGCCGCTCCTCCTCCTCGGTCTCCTGAAGGACATCCGCCAGGTGGGGACGCGGCGGACATCGAGAAAGCGCGCGAGGCATCTGCTTCGTGTCCGCGTCGACGCATTTCTGTCGCAAATGGGTCCGTGTGAACGCGTTTTGCAAATGGGTCAGCGCGTTGGACTTCTACTTTTATACGCGCCGATCCAAACGGACGATGGTGGATGAAATGGGTACCTGCGTTGGAGTTGCTCTTACCAGCCCCACCATCCTCGCCATACATGCTCAGTTACATATTCTTCATTAGTTTCTTCTTACATGTTTTATTTTCTCTTATTTTATTCGGATCATGTTTGTTCAATTTTTATCATTTTTCCTTTTTTTGTAACTTGAATGATTTTTTTAAAGATGATTTTTTTTTCAAAATCTAGGAATTTCTTTTTCAAATCGATGAACTTTTTTTCAAAATCTAGGATTTTTTTTTCAAAATCTAGGAATTTCTAAGAGAGTGTTTTCAACTTTGTTCATCTTCATTGTATTTTTTTCTTTCAATTTGTTCAACCTCGCAAGGTTCTTTGGTTTCACTCATTTGTCAAAGAAGCAACTTAGTTTTACCTCTTCTCTTCCTCTTTTGTTTTTCCCTCTGGTGCCATCCTAGATCTCGGGACGAGATCCTCTCGTAGTGGTGGAGTGTTGTAACGCCCCGAGACCGATGCGCCAGGTGTCTTCCAGTTATTCGCTGTCTTTGCCATGTCATCTGCTTGCGTGTTGCATCTTGTCATGTCATCATGTGCATTGCATCATCATGTTTTTCAAATTTGCATCCGTCCGGATTCCCTAGTTCCGTCCGTTGTCCGTTCTGAGTCCAACCACACTTGCACGTGCCCGCGGCATGTCCGAAATATTATTTTATAAGTGGCCGAAAAATGTTCACGGAATGGGTTGAAAGTTGGCATGTGGTGTTGTTATAGTGTAGATAGGCCGCCTGCCAAGTTTCATCGCATTCAGAGTCCGTTTGATGCCCCAACGGATAACTATAGCGGCAGTATAGCCGGTCATACGTCGGACGTTTCTGGTATCCGGAAACATGTGCCGGGTTTTCCCTCTCCTTCCTCCCTAGACCGTCTACACAGTCCACTACATACCCAACCTAACCTCTTTCGTCAGCTCGCGGCCCTCCTCGCGCGCGCGTTCGAAATCCGTCCCGGACCCGACCCGGGCAGTCGTCACCGTTGGATTCGGATCATCCCCAAACATCTACAAAACATCACCGTTTTCTTATTTGGACTCCTTTAACCTTTTATTCTCGATCGTCCGATTACGATCGGAGGGATCCGTTAGCCCCTAACCTAATCCACCAGTGTATATAAGGAGGCAAACCTAGTTTTTAGGCCACTTGTCCCATCCATCCTCTTGCCCGCCGCCACCCACTCACCATCTCCATCGGGATCCTCCCAGATCCCCATCGACCAACCACCGCTCCACCTCGTTGTCAACACCAGACCAACCATCGCCTTCCCTCTTGATCCACCCATCCAGCCTTGAGCCTCCTCTGCGTTGCGCCTCCCGAGCAGCAACCAGGAGCCCGAGCTCCATCTTCCTCGCCCTCATCCGCGAGCACTTGAGGTCCTGCCTCCTCGTTGCCTCGCCCGTCCTCAAGCCCCTGCCCGGAGCACCCCGCAAGTAGCAGCAGTTTCTACATCTTCGGTCGCAGCTCCAGGCCACCGGCTGCAAGCAGCAGCACCAGGCCAGGACTCCCTCGCCCTCTCCCTTATCCTTCTTCCCTCTGGTTCCCTCCCCATCATCTCATCTCGCTCTTCCTCTGCTTCTTCTTGCAGGGACCGACAGGAGCCAGCCTTGGCCTCATCGCCGCGCCACCACAAATGACCTCAACCGCCATGGCCACCGCCCGTTCGTCACCCCAGCTGCTGGATCCGGCCAGCTTCAACCTGTCTCTGCCGGATCCGCTTCATATCATGCCTCCGCTTCGCCTGAACCGCGCCCGTGCTTCGCCTCAAGCAGTTGCAGCGCCGCACGCCTCTTGTACGCTCGCAGCGCCGCCCCGCTCCCGTTGACCGCGAGCCTCGTCAGCGCCTCCTTGCCTCGCTCGTGGACCGGCCTCCAGGCCGCTGCTGCTTTTCCCCTCTTTGGCCCAGCTAGGCCTCGCAGGCCCAATGTGAGGCCACACCCAGCGCCCCTCTTGTTTTTTTACCTGTTGGGCCAGCCTGCCAGATTCGGCCAGCTATATTTTTTCTTGGTTCTGCGATTTTTGCCAATATTCCAGAGACCGCAGTTTTTATAGAAAACCCCCTAAGCTTCATGCATCTAAATAACTTCTCAACTGTGCATCGGTTTAAAATAATTTATATATGTAAAATGACTAGAATTTCATCTAGTTTCACAATATCCAACTTTCATGCATGTTAAAATTGTTTAAACTGCTATTTGCATTAATTTACTTAAATGCCATGCTAAAATGCTTTAATTCATAACTAAATAACCGTAGCTCGGATTTTAATAAACTTTATATGTGAATGGGGTAGAAAAATGCCTAGTTTAACATGGTGCACTCATCTTGCATGTTCAACAACTCTAAAATATGCTTTAGGATAGAACAGTACCAAATCTAATATATGCTCATGAGGACTTTTCCGGACTTGTTGTTTGTTGTTCCGGCCTCATTTAAACTTGCCTAGATAGGTAAACATTTAAACCAGACATGTTAATCAACATTTAATATTGTTGGGTACATAAACAAGATCGAACTAAATAACTTGAATGTGGTGTTCCGTCAGTATGCAACTCGTTGCATATTGGGCTCCACTTAACTTGTAGTTTTGTTTGTGCACTTTGCCATGCCATGCATATTTAAACCGGACATGGATCATACTTGTTTGCGCATCATGCCATGCTTATGTGATGGTTGTTTACTATGTTGTTTGCTTCTTTCCGGTGTTGCTTCTTCGGGTTAGTTCCGATAACGTCGTGTTCGTGAGGATCCGTTTGACTACGTCCGTTTGTCTTCTTCATGGACTCGTTCTTCTTCCTTGCGGGATCTCAGGCAAGATGACCATACCCTCGAAATCACTTCTATCTTTGCTTGCTAGTTGCTCGCTCCATCGCTATGCCGCGATACCTACCACTTGCTATATCATGCCTCCCATATTGCCATGTCAAGCTTCTAACCCACCTTTCCTAGCAAACCGTTGTTTGGCTATGTTACCGCTTTGCTCAGCCCCTCTTATAGCGTTGTTAGTTGCAGGTGAAGATGGAGTTTGTCCCATGTTGGAACCTGGATATGTTTGGGATATCACAATATCTCGTATTTAATTAATGCATCTATATACTTGGTAAAGGGTGGAAGGCTCGGCCTTATGCCTGGTGTTTTGTTCCACTCTTGCCGACCTAGTTTTCGTCATACCGGTGTTATGTTCCTTGATTTTGCGTTCCTTACATGGTTGGGTGTTATGAGGACCCCTTGACAGTTTGCTTTGAATAAAACTCCTCCAGCAAGGCCCAACATTGGTTTTACCATTTGCCTCACCACCACCTACTTTTCCCTTGGGAGTCGCGCTCCTGAGGGTCATTTTTATTTTAACCCCCCTGGGCCAGTGCTTGTTTAAGTGTTGGTCCGAACCTGTCAGCTGTCGGTGGCCACCAGGGGTAACTCTAGGCTGGCCTACCGGAAGTTTGGACAATCCGGTGTTGCCCTGAGAACGAGATATGTGCAGCTCCTATCGGTATGTCGGCACATCGGGCAGCTTTGCTGGTCTTGTTTTACCATTATCGAAAGTCCTTGTAACCGGGGTTCTGAGTCTGATCGGGTCTTCCTGGGAGAAGGAATATCCTTCGTTGACCGTGAGAGCTTGTGATGAGCTAAGTTGGGACACCCCTGCAGGGTTTTAAACTTTCTAAAGCCGTGCCCACGGTTATGGGCAGATGAGAATTTGTTAATGTCCGGTTGTAGAGAACATGACATTTAACTTAAATAAAATGAATCAACCGCATGTGTAGCCGTGATGGTCTCTTTTCGGCGGAGTCCGGGAAGTGAACATGGTTTTGGTGTTATGCTTGAACGTAAGTAGTTTTAGGATCACTTCTTGATCATTATTAGTCTCTCAACCGTGCTTTGCTTCTCTTCTCGCTCTTATTTTCGTATGTTAGCCACCATATATGCTTAGTGCTACAGCTCCACCTCATTACCCTTTTCCTACCCTTAAGCTTAAATAGTCTTGATCACGAGGGTGTGAGATTGTTGAGTCCTCGTGGCTCACAGATACTTACAGACAGTTGTAGGTGCCGATGATACTAGTGCAGATGACGCAACTGAGCTCAAGTGGGAGCTCGATGAAGATCGTGTTCGTTGTGTCATTCTGTTTCCTTTTGATCAGTAGTGGAGCCCAGTTGGGATGATCGGGGATCTAGCATTAGGGGTGGTCTTTCTTTATTTTTGGTTCCGTAGTCGGACCTTGATTGTAATCTGGATGATGTATGATATTTATGTATTGTGTGAAGTGGCGATTGTAAGCCAACTCTTTATCCCTTTCTTATTCAGTACATGAGATTGTGTGAACATTACCCCTCTTGCGACATGCCTACCATGCGGCTATCCCTCTAAGTCGTGCCCCGACACATGGGAGATATAGACGCATTGTGGGTGCTACAAGTTGGTATCAGAGCCTTCCCCGACTTAGGAGCCCCCTGCTTGATCGAATCGCTGACGCTGTTGAGTCTAGAACAAAATGTTTTGAGTCTTATAGGATTATATATATCGGAGAGTAGGATTCTTTTTACTCCTCAGCCCCTTCGTCGCTTTGGTGAGGCCTCCTGACGTAGAGTTTTGACTCTTCTCTCCTCAAATTTCACTATTTTTTTAGGATCACACGGGTATCTTGGAATCGTTCCGATGGTTTTGTGACGAGAACATTGTTCTTGGTGCCTCATGACATTTAGGGGTTGTGGCAGTGTCCCGGGGAGTTGAGCTCCGAGGTGTTGTCGTCACAATTTTATCGTTGCAGTTCTGGAATACCTGAGTTCGCCGACATCAAAAATCTCTTTTATGCAGTTGTTGGTGACATAACCTCGATGCCACCCAATACTGGGGTGGGAGTTCGGGAGTATTGCCATAACTCGTATAACGGATGCTTTTCGAAGGTTGAGGTAAATGATTTCCGAAGGTTTCTTGGTTATGTGTTGAAGGATGGATACAGCTAGATGTAGGATTTGTTAGTTTGGGTGAGATTTTATGCTTCCCCTGTATCCCCAACACCTGATAGCATAACCAGAAAGTTTCGGGAGTTTATAAGTGGGAATTCAAGTAGCTCCTAGAATATCTTTCCAACAGACACATGATACGATCTGGGGTCTATCATATGTTTGTTTCCGGCTTATTCTGCAAGCCAATCCTTTGTTTTGTTTTGAGTTGTGGTATTCGAGTTGCTTCAAAGTCAAGTGTTGATTCCATACCTTTCCTAAGCAGTGTTCTCATATTTGTATGTGAATACAAATCCTTCATGATAATCGAGATTGTCATGTCAATCCTTTTCAACCGGTGTGCTCCTCTTCAAGTGGATCCGATCATTTTTGACATCCGCAAGATCAACTCTAAGTCTTCTCAACGTTGTTTGTTTCATCCGTCCCAAGTTGCTTTTGTTTTCCCACCCTCCCACCCCTTTTTCTTCAAGGAATCGGATTTCTTAATCAAGTATCCTTTTATTGATGGTAAGTCTCTCCATTCTTTTCCGTCAATGTTCTTACCTGGTGGTTCTCATGAAGTTGCTCTACAAGTTCATTATTCTTCATTCTTTTCTTCTCCGGTGGATTCAATGCAAGCTTTCGATGTTGATAATATATTTTCCATTGGTTCACATGCTTTCCATGTTGGAAGTCCTTACCGAAGACTCTCTTATTTATTCACCTCTCGCTATTCAATTGTTCCGCAGTGCTGAAGACATCTTAGAAGATTCGCGTTTCCATTGCTAATTCGTTCAAGATATCTCGAGGTTGTTATCTCTTTCGAGCCATTTAATTCAACTGGTGCAATATCTTTCAAGTAATCGTTCAACGGTGTTTCTTTTGAGTGGGCCCTAACCCACAGGTATTTTCCCAGGATCTTACCCGACTCTTCTTTTTCGGGAGTTATTCTCAAATTCATTTCAAACTTTGACGTAAGAATGAATTATCATCAGTCATTTGTCTTTCTCCAAGATCTTTCAAATTCTTTTCATCATTGGTTCAACCTTTCTAATTTTCATCCCGGAGTATCTCAACA
Organism: Triticum aestivum; assembly: GCF_018294505.1. Classification (NCBI taxonomy): domain Eukaryota; kingdom Viridiplantae; phylum Streptophyta; class Magnoliopsida; order Poales; family Poaceae; genus Triticum; species Triticum aestivum. Next base: position 103,104,346 of record NC_057794.1, on the reverse strand, counting down.
ATTCATGGTGGTGTTCCTCATCGTCATTCTCAACATTTGAAGACCGAAGAAGAGCTCCTCTTAAAATCTTACCCGTTCTTCCAAAGATCGTAGTTCAAGCTTGATGCAATCCTCTCATAATTGTTTTCGATTGTGAGAATTCTTTTCACCCATCTGGAATAATTCAGGAGTCTTTTCAGTTCGATTCTTCGAAGGCCATCATTTCGGGTTTATCCATTCTCAGCTTTCAGCTCTCGTTCTCCAAATCATACCGGTGCATCATTCAAGTATTATCTAATCATCTCATGATCTCTTCATTCTCTTGTATCTAAATTTCCACAAGTATCTTCGTTCGTTTTTCAATTCTTACGGTGGTTCGTTCAAGAGTTCTCTTCCTTGGTTATCATACCAGTTCATTCGTTGTTTCAATCCTATAGGTGGTTCGTTGAAGTCTTTCTCAAGTTTGTGCTATATCTCTCTTAAACCTTTCTACGAGAATAAGTAGTATGCCAAATCCGTCGCTTGTCATCAATTTAAATTGGTGAAGGATACACATAATGTAATTCTTATTCTTGTTTCATCCAAGTGATTAATTCCTTATTCCGAAGGTTCATCAAAATTCTTGATTTCATTTGTTCATCTTTCTTTTCCGGAGCTCCAGGTTTTCCGCATTATCTCATCACTAAGCTCCATCTAAATCATCGCAAGGCTTCACCTTGTGTTTTCAACTTCTCTTTCTTCCGTTATTCTTTTATTACCAGAGTTTTTCATGGAGGCTCTACATGATGGCTCATCAAAGATTTAATTCCTTCTTGAAGTGTTCATTGAGATTCTTTTCAAACGAGCTCAAGTGTTCTTCATCTTGCATTCTGAAGTGCAATTCTTTCTCTCTTATCTTGTGAGGTGGTGTTATGTCATCGTTGATAATTTCCCTTCGTGTTTCATGATTCACAAGTTTCAAGAGCGACATTGATGACCCATAAGTATAGGGGATCTATCGTAGTCCTTTCGATAAGTAAGAGTGTCGAACCCAACGAGGAGCAGAAGGAAATGATAAGCAGTTTTCAGCAAGGTATTCTCTGCAAGTACTGAAATAAGTGGTAACAGATAGTTTTGTGATAGGATAGGTTGTAATGAGCAACAAGTAACAAAAGTAAATAAAGTGCAGCAAGGTGGCCCAATCCTTTTGTAGCAAAGGACAAGTCGGAACAAACTCTTATAATAGGAAAAGCGCTCCCGAGGACACATGGGAATATCGTCAAGCTAGTTTTCATCACATTCATATGATTCGCATTCGATACTTTGATAATTTGATATGTGGGCGGACCGGTGCTTGGGTGCTGTTCTTACTTGAACAAGCATCCCACTTATGATTAACCTCTATTGCAAGCATCTGCAACTACAACAAAAGTATTAAGGTAAACCTAACCATAGCATGAAACATATGGATCCAAATCAGCCCCTTACGAAGCAAATGCATAAACTAGGGTTTAAGATTCTGTCACTCTAGCAACCCATCATCTACTTATTACTTCCCAATGCCTTCCTCTAGGCCCAAATAATGGTGAAGTGTTATGTAGTCAACATTCACATAACACCACTAGAGGCTAGACAACATACATCTTATCAAAATATCAAACGAATACCAAATTCACATGACTACTCATCCTTGTCCTCAGGAACGAACGTAATTACTCACAAAGCATATTCATGTTCATAATCAGAGGGGTAATAATATGCATATAGGATCTGAACATATGATCTTCCTCCAAATAAACCAACTAGCATCAGCTACAAGGAGTAATCAACACTACTAGCAACCTACTAGCACCAATCCCGGACTTTGAGACAAGAATTGTATACAAGAGATGAACTAGGGTTTGGAGATGAGATGGTGCTGGTGAAGATGATGATGGATATTGCCCTCTCCCGATGAGAGGAGCGTTGGTGATGATGATGGTGATGATTTCCCCCTCCCGGAGGGAAGTTTCCCTGGCAGAACAGCTCTACCGAAGTTCTAGATTGGATCCGCCAAGGTTCCGCCTCGTGGCGGCGGAGTCTCGTCCCGAAAAGTTCCTTCTTATTTTTTTCTCATCGAAAGACCTCATATAGGAGAAGATGGACGTCGAAGAGCCACCAGGGGGCCCACGAGGTATTTCAAATGCTTCTACACAATCATCATCAAAGACAAATGGTATATCTTTTTGCAATAAATTATTCAGAGACCGAGAAATTTTTGAGAAGTCCTTAATGAACCTCCTGTAAAATCAGGCGTGACCAAGGAAACTTCTTATACCTTTGATGTCCTTGGGACATGGCATCTTTTCAATAGCATCGACCTTGGCTTTATCAACTTCAATACCTCTTTCAGAAACTTTGTGCCCCAAGACAATACCTTCATTAACCATACAGTGGCACTTTTCCCAATTCAAGACAAGATTAGTTTCTTCACATCTCTGCAAAACTCGATCAAGATTGCTCAAGCAATCATCAAAAGAGGAACCATAGACGGAAAAGTCATCCATGAAAACCTCACAAATCTTTTCACAAAAGTCAGAGAATATAGCCATCATGCATCTTTGAAAGGTAGCAGGTGCATTACATAAACCAAAAGGCATACATCTATAAGCAAAAGTACCAAAAGGGCATGTAAAAGTAGTCTTTGATTGATCTCTAGCTGACACGGGTATTTGAGAGAAACCAGAATAACCATCTAGAAAGCAATAGTGTGTATGTTTGCATAATCTTTCTAGCATTTGATCAATAAAAGGTAAGGGGTAATGATCTTTCTTAGTAGCTTTATTTAATTTGTGGAAATCAATTACCATCCTATAACCTGTGATAATTCTTTGTGGAATCAATTCATCTTTATCATTAGGAACAACAGTAATACCTCCCTTCTTAGGGACACAATGGACATGACTTACCCACTCACTATCAGCAACGGGATAGATTATACCTGCCTCCAGAAGCTTTAGTATTTCTTTTCTTACCACTTCTTTCATTTTAGGATTCAGACATCATTGAGGATCACGAACTAGTTTGGCGCCTGCTTCCAAATTTATTTTATGTTGACATAGAGTGGGACTAATGCCCTTAAGATCATCAAGAGTATATCCAATAGCAGCATGATGCTTCTTTAGAGTTTTCAATAATCTTTCTTCTTCATGCTCTGAAAGGTTAGCACTAATAATAACAGGATATATCTTCTTTTCATCAAGATAAGCATATTTAAGATTATCAGGCAACGGTTTAAGCTCAAACACGGGATCACCCTTGGGTGGAGGAGGATCCCCTAAAATTTCAACAGGCAAATTGTGATGCAGCATAGGTTCCTGTTTAAAGAATACTTCATCTATTTCCCTTCTTTCATTCATGAACATATCATTTTCATGGTCTAGCAAATAGTGTTCTAAAGGATCACTAGGAGGTACGGCAATAGAAGCAAGACCAATAATTTCATCCTTACTAGGTAATTCTTCCTCACGATGTTGTTTACTAAATTTAGAGAAATTAAACTCATGAACCATATCATCCAAGCCAATAGTAACAACATTCTTTGTGCAATCTATGGTAGCATTGACAGTATTTAAGAAGGGTCTACCAAATATAATGGGACAAAAGCTATCTTGCGGAGAAGTGAGAACAAGAAAATCAACAGGATATTTAGTCTTCCCACACAAGACTTCAACATCTCTAACAATTCCAATTGGTGCAATAGTATCTCTATTAACAAGTTTAATTGTGACATCAATATCTTCTAACTCAACAGGTGCAATTTCATTCTTAATTTCTTCGTATAAAGTATGCGGTATAACACTAGCACTTGCACCCATATCACATAAGCCATGATAACAATGATCTCCTATTTTAACAGAAATAACAGGCACGCCTACCACATGTCTATGTTTATCTTTATCACAAGGTTTAGCAATTCTAGTAGTTTCACCTTCGAACTGAATAACATGCCCGTCAATATTATCAGACAAGAGATCTTTAACAATATCAATATTAGGTTCTACTTTAACTTGCTCAGGAGGTGTATAAGTTCTAATATTGCTTTTACGAACAACAGTTGAAGCTTTAGCATGATCCTTTATTCTAACAGGGAAAAGTGGTTTCTCAATATAAGAAGTAGGAACAATAGGATCATTATAAGTGACGGTCTTTTCTTCAAATTTAATAGGTGCAGCTACTTTTACTTCTATGGGAGGATGATATTTAAACCACTTCTCCTTAGGGAGATCAACATAAGTAGCAAAAGACTCACAGAAAGAAGCTACTATCTCAGAGTCAAGTCCATATTTAGTGCTAAACTTACGGAAAATATCGGTATCCATAAAAGATTTAACACAATCAAACTTAGGTGTCATACCCGACTCCTTACCTTCGTCGAGGTCCTAATCTTCAGAGTTGCGTTTAATTCTATCCAATAAATTCCATCTGAATTCAATAGTCTTCATCATAAAAGAGCCAGCACAAGAAGTATCGAGCATGGTGCGATTGTTTTCAGAAAGCCGAGCATAAAAACTTTGCATAATTATTTCTCTCGAGAGCTCATGATTGGGGCATGAATATAACATTGATTTAAGCCTCCCCCAAGCTTGAGCGATGCTTTCTCCTTCGCGTGGCCAGAAATTATATATATAATTGCGATCACGATGAACAAGATGCATAGGGTAATACTTTTGATGAAATTCCAGCTTCAATCTTTTATAGTCCCATGATCTCATATCATCACATAGCCTATACCATATCAATGTGTCTCCCTTCAAAGATAAAGGGAAGACCTTCTTCTTAGCAACATCATCGGGTATACCTGCAAGCTTAAATAATCCACAAACTTCATCCACATATATTAAGTGCTCATCATGATGCTTTGTTCCATCTCCTGTAAAAGGGTTAGCTAGCAGTTTTTCCATCATACCCGAAGGAAATTTAAAAGGAGTTTCATTTTCAATAGGTTCAGTAGGTTGAGGAGCAACTCTTTGCTTTACTGCACGGGGTGAAGATACCCCGAACAAGCCCCTCAGAGAATTACTTTCCATAGTAACAAGTGACAATAAATTTCAGCACACTATATAAATTTTTCCTTACCAAATTCCACCTACCAAAGGCGCTACACTCCCCGGCAACAACGCCAGAAAAGAGTCTTGATGACCCACAAGTATAGGGGATCTATCATAGTCCTTTCGATAAGTAAGAGTGTCGAACCCAACGAGGAGCAGAAGGAAATGATAAGCGGTTTTCAGCAAGGTATTCTCTGTAAGTACTGAAATAAGTGGTAACAGATAGTTTTGTGATAGGATAGGTTGTAACGAGCAACAAGTAACAAAAGTAAATAAAGTGCAGCAAGGTGGACCAATCCTTTTGTAGCAAAGGACAAGTCGGAACAAACTCTTATAATAGGAAAAGCGCTCCCGAGGACACATGGGAATATCGTCAAGCTAGTTTTCATCACATTCATATGATTCGCGTTCGATACTTTGATAATTTGATATGTGGGTGGACCGGTGCTTGGGTGCTATTCTTACTTGAACAAGCATCCCACTTATGATTAACCTCTATTGCAAGCATCCGCAACTACAACAAAAGTATTAACGTAAACCTAACCATAGCATTAAACATATGGATCCAAATCAGCCCCTTACGAAGCAACACATAAACTAGGGTTTAAGCTTCTGTCACTCTAGCAACCCATCATCTACTTATTACTTCCCAATGCCTTCCCCTAGTCCCAAATAATGGTGAAGTGTTATGTAGTCGACGTTCACATAACACCACTAGAGGCTAGGCAACATACATCTTATCAAAATATCAAACGAATAGCAAATTCACATGACTACTCATAGCAAGACTTCTCCCTTGTCCTCAGGAATGAACGTAATTACTCACAAAGCATATTCATGTTCATAATTAGAGGGGTAATAATATGCATATAGGATCTGAACATATGATCTTCCACCAAATAAACCAACTAGCATCAACTACAAGGAGTAATCAACACTACTAGCAACCTACTAGCACCAATCCCGGACTTTGATACAAGAGATGAACTAGGGTTTGGAGATGAGATGGTGCTGGTGAATATGTTGATGGAGATTGCCCTCTCCCGATGAGAGGAGCGTTGGTGATGACGATGGTGATGATTTCCCCCTCCCGGAGGGAAGTTTCTCCGGCAGAACAGCTCTGCCGGAGCTCTAGATTGGATCTGCCAAGGTTCCGCCTCGTGGCGGCGGAGTCTCGTCCCAAAAAGTTTCTTCTTATTTTTTTCTCATCGAAAGACCTCATCTAGGAGAAGATGGACGTCGGAGAGCCACCAGTGGGCCCACGAGGTAGGGGGCGCGCCCTAGGGGGGGGGCGCCCCCCACCCTCGTGAGCAGGGTGTGGGCCCCTTGGCCTTCATCTTTGGCATGGATTTTTCTTTATTTCTTTTAAGACGTTCCGTGGAGTTTCAGGACTTTTGGAGTTGCGCAGAATAGGTCTCTAATATTTGCTCCTTTTCCAGACTAGAATTCCAGCTGCCGGCATTCTCCCTCCTTATGTAAACCTAGTAAAATAAGAGAGAATAGCCATAAGTATTGTGACATAAAGTGAAATAACAGTCCATAATGATTTATCGATATAAAAGCATGATGCAAAAAGGACGTATCAGACATATCTAAATCCATCATTTTCTCTTCACTCAAGACATCTTTTCAAACCATCAATCTCTTCATTGGAGTTATATTGGGTTTATATTCCACCTAAAGCTTTCCGTAAGGATTGTTGCTATTTATGGTGGTTATAAATGACCCAAGTTCTTCATTTATCCTTCCGGGGAAATAAGTTTCTCGTCTCCTTGTTGATATCAATCCAATCAATTGTTAAGTTAGTGGCAGAATTTCACCTCAAGTTTTGAGATGTTTTCCATAAGCCCACATCAAGCTTACTCTTTTTGTTGTTGGTTTTTCCAACAACTCCGTTATAACCTTCTTGGAAGGGTGCTTTCCAAGCACATTTGTGGCAGAAGTTGGCATTTTCTTCTCCATTCTTTTATTCCAATGATCTATCTTCTATTATTTCTTCCGGAGGCATTGTGATGTTGCTCTTTTCACTCATCATCCCGATTTGTGAAGATCATGTTCTTTCCTTTTGCTTATCCATTTTCAACCAGAGTGCCATATCCTTCATTCAAGTTCTCTCATCTTACCTCCCTTCTCAACCGGAGTGCTGTCTGAAATCTTCCTTACCCATTGTGCCTTTCTTTCAATAGTTTCGGAGGCAGTGTGTTGTTGATCTCATCAAGTATCCTCCCATCTTGTAAAGTTCATGATCATTTCCTTCCATTTACAGTCGGAGTGCTGTCCAAATTATATCAATTGTATTTCCTTCTCTATCTTGTTTAACCGGAGTGCGGTGGATATCATTCCTCTTCTAACCGGAGTCTCATCCAAGTGCTTTCATTTTGCCAAGTTCATATTATTGCCTTCCATTTCCAACCGAGGTGTTGTCGTAATTGATCTTTATCGTTCCTTGTACATCTCATTTCATCCGGAGCGCTTGCATGTACTTCTCGCCCATTGCAATCCTTTTTCTTACGCCTTGCAACCTATAAGGTTCTAGTAATGTTCCTTGTTCCTCTTTTCTAACAGAGTGTTTTCAACTTTGTTCATCTTCGTTGTATTTTTTTCTTTCAATTTGTTCAACCTCGCAAGGTTCTTTGGTTTCACTCATGTGTCAAAGAAGCAACTTAGTTTTACCTCTTCTCTTCCTCTTTTGTTTTTCCCTCTGGTGCCATCCTAGATCTCGGGACGAGATCCTCTCGTAGTGGTGGCGTGTCGTAACGCCTCGAGACCGATGCGCCAGGTGTCTTCCAGTTATTCGTTGTCTTTGCCATGTCATTTGCTTGCGTGTTGCATCTTGTCATGTCATCATGTGCATTGCATCATCATGTTTTCAAATTTGCATCCGTCCGGGTTCCCCAGTTCCGCCCGTTGTCCGTTCTGAGTCCAACCACACTTGCACGCGCCCGTGGCACGTCCGAAATATTATTTTATAAGTGGCTGGAAAATGTTCTCGGAATGGGTTGAAAGTTGGCATGTGGTGTTGTTATAGGGTAGATAGGTCGCCTGCAAAGTTTCATCGTATTCGGAGTTTGTTTGATGCCCCAACGGATAACTATAGCGGCAGTATAGCCGGTCGTACGTCGGACGTTTTCGGTATCCAGAAACATGTGCCGGGTTTCCCTCTCCTTCCTCCCTAGACCGTCTACACAGTCCACTACATACCGCCAGGCCCAACCTAACCTCTCTCGTCAGCCTGCGGCCCTCCTCGCGCGCGCGTCCGAAATCTTTCCCGGACCCGACCCGGGCAGTCGTCACCGTTGGATTCGGATCATCCCCAAACATCTACAAAACATCACCATTTTCTTATTTGGACTCCTCTAACCTTTTATTCTCGATCGTCCGATTACGATCGAAGGGATCCGTTAACCCCTAACCTAATCCACCAGCGTATATAAGGAGGCAACCCTAGTTTTTAGGCCACTTGTCCCATCCATCCTCCTGCCCGCCGCCACCTACTCACCATCTCCATTGGGATCCTCCAGATCCCCATCGACCAACCACTGCTCCACCTTGTTGTCAACACTAGACCAACCATCGCCTTCCCTCTTGATCCACCCATCCAGCCTTGAGCCTCCTCTGTGTCGCGCCTCCCAAGCAGCAACCAGGAGCCCGAGCTCCATCTTCCTCGCCCTCGTCTGCGAGCACTTGAGGTCCTGCCTCCTCGTTGCCTCGCCCGTCCTCAAGCCCCTACCCGGAGGACCCCACAAGCAGCAACAGTTTCTGCATCTTCGGTCGCAGCTCTAGGCCACCGGCTGCAAGCAGTAGCACCAGGCTAGGACTACCCCACTCATGACCTCGAGTTGGCGGCAGTTGTTCATGCTCTTTTAACATGGAGACATCTCTTGTTGGGAAGAAAAGTGGACATCTTCACTGATCATAAGAGTCTCAAGTACATCTTCACTCAGCCCAACCTCAACCTCAGGCAGACTCGTTGGGTCGAAATGATTCAAGAGTATAATCCGAGTATTGAACAAGATATGTGCAGCTCCTATCGGGATTTGTCGGCACATTCGGGCGGCTTTGTTGGTTTAGTTTTACCATTGTCGAGATGTCTTGTAACCGGGATTCCGAGTCTGATCGGGTCGTCCTGGGAGAAGGAATATCCTTCATTGACCGTGAGAGCTTATGCTGGGCTAAGTTGGGACACCCCTGCAGGGATTTGAACTTTTGAAAGTCGTGCCCGCGGTTATGGGAAGATGGGAATTTGTTAATGTCCGGTTGTAGAAAACCTGAAACTAAACTTAAGTAAAATGAATCAACAGCGTGTGTAGCTGTGATGGTCTCTTTTCGGCGGAGTCCAAGAAGAGAACACGGTCTCGTGTTATGCTTGAACGTAAGTAGTCTAGGATCACTTCTTGATCATAGATTCTCGACCGTGCCTTGCCTTTCTCTTCTCGCTCTCATTTGTGTAAGATTAGCTACCATATATGCTAGTGCTTGCTGCAACTCCACTTCATACCATTTCCCTACCCATAAGCTTAAATAGTATTGATCGCGAGGGTGTGAGATTGCTGAGTCCCCGTGACTCACAGATTACTTCCAAAACCAGATGCAGGTGCCGATGATACCATTCCAGGAGATGCGACTGAGCTCAAGTGGGAGTTCGATGAGGACTCAGGATGTTACTACGTTTCCTTTCCAGACGATCAGTAGTGGAGCGCAGTTGGGGTGATTGGGGATCTTATGCATTTGGGGTTGTCTTTATTTTGGTTCCGTAGTCGGACCTTGATTGTATCTGGATGATTGTAATGTTATATTTATGTATTGTGTGAAGTGGCGATTGTAAGCCAACTCTATACCTCTTTCTTCTTCAATACATGGGATGTGTAAAGATTACCCCTCTCGCGACTTTGCCTACAATGCAGTTATGCCTCTAAGTCGTGCTCCAACACGTGGGAGATATAGCCGCATCGTGGGTGTTACAAGTTGGTATCAGAGCCTTCCCCGACTTAGGAGCCCCCTGCTTGATCGAATCGCTGGCGTTGTTGAGTCTAGAAAAATGTTTTGAGTCTTTTAGGATTATATATATCGGAGAGTAGGATTCTTTTTAGTCCTCAGTCCCTTCGTCCTCTGGTGAGGCATCCTGACGTAAAGTTTTGACTCCTCTCTTCTCAAATTTCACTAAAAAAATTTAGGATCACGCGGGTATCTTGGAATCGTTCCGATGGTTTTGTGACGAGGACATTGTTCTTGGTGCCTCCTGACATTTAGGGGTTGTGGCAGTGTCCCGGGGAGTTGAGCTCCGAGGTGTTGTTGTCACAATTTTATCGTTGTAGTTCTGGAATACCTGAGTTTCGCCGACATCGAAAAATCTCTTTTATGCTGTTGTTGGTGAGATAACCTCGACGCCACCCAGTACTGGGGCGGGAGTTCGGGAGTATTGCCATAACTCGTATAACGGATGCTTTTCGAAGGTTGAGGTAAATGATTTCCGAAGGTTTCTTGGTTATGTGTTGAAGGATGGATACAGCTGGATGTAGGATTTTCTAGTTTTGGGTGAGATATTATGCTTCCCCTGTATCCCCAACACCTGATTGCATAACCGGAAAATTTCGGGAGTTTCATATGTGCGAATTCATGTAGCTCTAGTATTTCTTCCGCAGATATTTGGTTTGTGATTGAGTAATCCTTACCAAGTATTTGTTCATGTCCGTACCTTGTTGTTTTATTCATCTACCTCTATCTAAGTGGCTTCTCAATTTATGGAAGTGTGATCATTTAATTTGGAATTCATTCGTTCATTCTTGTTCGAATGTTAAGACTATATGTTGCAATTTCGATCCATTTGATTCAGCTTGAATATATGTCTGTCAAGATGCTAACGGATGTCACCCTCTTCAGGATGGCTCGTCCAACGCGTCAGAATCCGGAACCGCCGCCACCACCTCCACCTTCGGAGGCATGGCAAGCTATGATGGCCGCTACCAATGCCAACACGCAGCTGATTATGCAACTCTTGCAAGAGCGCAACCAAGGAAATCAAGGCAATGGCAACAATCAAACTCAGTTTGCTACACTCAACCAGTTCCTTGCAAACCAGCAGAAGACCTTCAGTAACTGTGTAGAGGCCACATACGCTGATGATTGGCTCGTGGATATTTGCAAACATTTCGAGTGCAGCAACGTCAGGCCTGAGGACTTTGTCAAGTTTGCTTCGTTCCAACTCAAAGACCAAGCTGCTGAGTGGTATCAGCAATACAAAGATTCCAGAGGAGGTCGTGTGATTACCTGGGATGATTTCTGCCAAGACTACAGAGCTCACCACATTCCTCAGAGTGTTGTTGAGAGCAAGCGTGAGGAGTTCCGCATCTGAAGCAAGGCAGCTTGTCTGTTTACCAATACAACATCATGTTCCAGAAGCTCGCTCGTTTCACCAAGCAAGACGTCCCTGACGAGAAGAGCATGATTTATCAGTTCAGAGGTGGCCTCAGAGAAGATCTGCAACTAGCTCTTGTGCTTTTTGAGCCAAGAAAGTATGATGAGTTCTACAATATGGCACTGAAGCAAGAGGCTGCTCAGCTCAAGTGCGATGCTTCCAAGAAGAGAGTCAGGGATGCAACTCCTGCTTCTTCAACTCAAGTGGCAGCTAAGCAGCAAAAGTATTGGTTGCCTCCTCCTCCTCTGTTCTGTCAGCCTTATCAGTAGAAGAGCAAAGGTGGCAACGGATCTTCCCACCCAACCCAGGCTATCAGAACAAGGCTTCGTCTCATGCTCCAAGATCAATTGCTCCGTATCACCGTCCGCTCTCAGAGGTCACGTGCAACAAGTGTCAGCAGAAGGGTCACTATGCAAACAAATGCTTCAACCAGAGGCGTCTTCCTCCTCTTGTGAGATCTGCCAGCAATGCAGTAGTCAAGCATAATCCTAAGTTTGCAAAGGTCAACATGATGAACGCAACTCAGGCAGAGGACTCGTCAGAAGTGATCATGGGCAACCTTCTAGTTAACTCTATTCTGGCAAAAGGTCTTTTTGATACTGGTGCATCGCATTGTTTCATTTCTAAACCTTTTGCATCAAAGTATGAGTGTGATTATCAACATTTGCCAAGATCTTTATCAATTGTGTCCCCGGGCAAGCAGATGACAGCTAATATCTGTGTCCCGAATGTTTCTATCATGATGGGCGACTACAAATTTCTGGCTTCTCCAGTTGTTCTGGGTGACTTGGATATTGATCTAATACTCGGCATTGACTGGCTTTCTAATGACAAGGCTCAGCTTGATTGTGCTGCCAGGCAGATTCAATTGACACACTCATCTGAGGATGTGATTGTCTTTGCCGCTCGTGACGATACCATTCGACTGTTTTCTCTCAACGAGAAGGGCGGGTTGGATGCCATCTCTCAGATTCCAATCGTTTGTGAATATCAAGACATCTTTCCCGAAGAGCTTCCAGGAATGCCTCCTCACCGGCTAGTTGAATTCGTCATCGATCTTGACCCTGGCACGGAACCTGTTTGCAAACGTCCTTACAAGCTTGGACCGAAAGAGTTGAAGGAGCTGAAGAAACAACTCGATGAACAAGAGCATATGGGTCTGATCCTTCCGAGTTCTTCTCCTTGGGGTTGTGGTGTTCTTTTTGTCAAGAAGAAGGATGGAATGGACCGACTTTGTGTCGACTACCGTCCATTGAACAAGAAGACCATAAAGAACAAGTACCCACTTCCCAACATCAACGAGCTTTTCGAACAACTCAAAGGTGCTCAAGTATTCCCAAAGCTTGACCTCCCTATGGGCTATCATCAGATTCACATTCGTGAACAAGATATCCCCAAGACAGCGTTCATGTCAGGATCCCGATCCTAAGTGACACCGATCTAGCATGTAACACTTCATATCACTTTGCGGCCTCACGCACGGTATTCCCACAGGCACCACCTTACCTGGCCCGGGACCGTTTGCGCCTTTTGGCTCACGTATATGATAATGTCGCTAGCATCCATATGACAGAGAATCCGGGCCGACATGGCTAGTCGTGAACCCAAAGCGGCACCAACCTATGGGGAAAGGCATACATGAATCACATCGAGCATGTCGGTCAGCAGTGTGTGAATCTGAGCTGTAGCACTGGGCTAACAGGACTCCGGGAACCCGGGCTGTAGCAGGCTAGGCAGGACTCCAGATGTCACCGCGTGACATTTCCTTGAAGGGACAGACACAGGAACAAAGTGAAACACATGCCGGCCAGTCAAGTGTCCTGAGTAGTAGTGTTGGGCTAGCAGGACTCCGGTGAACCGGGCTGTAGCGGACTACTATTTCTCATGGAAGCACTAGACTACATTTCCCCATAAGAGAGGCTGCCAAGGATAAACAACTAGATTGTCGGATCCCACACATGCCAAGCATTTCAATCATACACACAATATGCTCGATATGTGTAAATACAACATGGCATCACTACATAACTCTATGACTCAAGTATTTATTCATTAGGCTCTGAGGAGCGAGAAATTACAAACATGGGTCTTGTCGTGGATTTGTCACGTCAGATGTCCTTAGCGTCAGGACTTAGTCGCGAGGCCAACGCATCTATGTGGTAGCTTGAGAGGGGTTGAGCGGAATCGAGAGACGCAACACAAGACAGGGATTTAGACAGCTTCGGGCCCCGGGAAACATCATCCGGTAAAAACCCTACATGATGTTTGAAGCTAGGTCTCATTATCATCACGAGGGAGCCGTCGTAAACCGGCTATCCTCTTTGTGTCTAGCCCTAAGACTATTGATTGTTGTCTGTAGCTCCTAGCTTGTCCCTCTTTGGGGAGCCCTGCCCCTCCTTATATATGTTGAAGGGGAGGGTTACATGTGGAGTCCTATTAGGATTATGACTATTCTATCTCTAATACAAACCGGATACAAGTCCGGGTCTTCCTTGTAAAGTAAATATTCCTCACGCCTTTTCTCTTAAACCGGCCCACCATAGCATGATCCGGCCTTCCATAAACTGCCCGTTGGGCCACCGGGTCTTGTCGCTCCTCTGACCCGCCTGCCGGATTACCAATGAACCGTAAACCGCCATGTCCGAGTGGGTTGCCAGTGAATCGCCAAACTCTAGCCGGGTCATACATCCGGCGGTTTACACCACGGGGTATATCCCCGACATTAGCCCCCAGTTTAATTTGGATTCATCCATGTTAAACTGATCTGCAACAAGAACAAATTTGTCGGGTTGTGTTCCGGTTTAAATATACTTGTAAGCCGGCACTTGATCATCCTTAAATCCTTGTCATTTCTTCCTTCCAAGTTAATAACCATCTTCATAATCAATTTGCTTGCAGAAGATATTTGTAAATAAAGAATCCATTTGAATCGGCCTTCAATGCTTTGACTTGACAAAAATACTAGTCTCTAAAATATTCAACTGATATCCAGCCGGCTTGAAGATGTAAAACTTGCCGGTTTATGATTACCACCATTGTCTGGTTATAAAAACTGATAATTCCAGGTCATGATTGTTGCCAACACCGGTTCATGATTGTTGATGACGCCGGGTTACAGACACAGGGTCATAATGATTGGTGACGCCGGGTTAATCCAATTTGCTCAAAACAGAGAATTTGAAAATAGTTCTTCGATAATAATATAATACATGTAGCCCCCAAGTCTTGAGCAGAACAAAGTGATGGCTTAAGACTTGCTTCAATATAAATATTGCCACTTAAGAAGAAATCCATGTTGTTCCTCCCAGTGAGTAGTAAAAACTGAACACTCCATATTATGTAGCCCCCAAGTGTCGGGTTGTCATGCTTGCAGCAACCTGGGACTTTGTAATTGTCTTATACTCATAAAAACTTTAACCAGTGTAGCCCCCAAGGGTCGGGTCATTATGCAATAATGAGCAGGGACTTTGTAGGTATAATCATGTAGATTTGAGCAATGATGTGTAGCCCCCAAGGGCCGGCTCAGTAAGATAATATTGAGCTAGGGCTGTAATATATACTTGAATGAAAATAACATCATATGATGTAATCCTCATCATGGGACTTGAATCCACGTCCACAAGGTTAAGAGCCTTGTGCTTTACCAACTGAGCAGTGGACTCTTCAATATAATGAATAAAAAGCTTTGTACCTTCAACTGTTGACAGGAGCAATTGGTAGCCCCCAAGGGTCGACTCATTATAATGTGATGAGTCGGGTCTTTCAATAATATGAGCAGAAAATTACTTTGCATTAGCCCCCAAGTGTCATGGTGCATGCTTGCAGCGACATGAGACTTGCATATTTGATGTAATCTCAACTTAAATAATGTAGCCCCCAAGTGCCGGATTGTAAGCCTGCAGCAACTCGGGACTATTCCTTCAATTGTAAAATAAACCATATCCATTGATAATATGATAGCCATTGCGCTAAAGTGACTTTGAAAACCTTGATCATAATACTGGTCATTGATAATCATAATAGAAATCCAGCCATGTTTGGCTATTTGAATAATATACCCAATGATTTATAAGCGCATGATTCCAATGGCGCAATCCAAATATATACTGGCGACGTATAGTCCAAAGCCAGGCCGGTTTAATAAACTCCGGATAATTTCCCATCATATACTGGCGACTTATCGTCTTAAAGCCAGACCGGTTTAATAAACACCGGATAACTTATCATCATGCTTTATTCAACCTGTCTCTGTGATATTGAATCACATTGCTGGTTTTACCAACTTTTTGTAGTAAGAGTGATAACCCCAATCTTGAGTAATGATAACTCCTTTCATACTGTGCCGGTTGATGATAAACCGTACCGGGTTGTGATAAACACCGGTTTAACCATATATAATACTGGCGACTCATAGTCAAACCAGACCGGGCTGATAGTCTCCGGATTATAACTTGATCCTGTATTGACAACTTGTAATTGAAAGTCAAGCCGGGTTAATGAACGCCGGTTTACTCCATAATAGGATGGTAATAGAAAATCAAACCGGGCAGATGGCCCCCAGATTAGGACTTTGACCGTGTTCCGTCAATTTTGTAATTGATAGTTGAACCGGAAAAAATATGCTTGTTGACATAAAGAAATCCAACAAAAGCAAAGAACGAACAAACCATGAAAACAACATGGAAACAAAGGCAAAAGTAATGATAAAAACCATTTGCAAAAATGTGCTATACTGAGCTGTTCAGATGGCATTACCATGGTCGGACAGGATCAAGGCCTCCAATAGGAGTGACAATGATTCAAGTCAGCTAGGTCCCCAAATGACTCGTGGCATATATGCCAAATCAAGAGGCGTAGCAATGGCTCGGGCCCGACCATGCTCCCAAGTGATTTTGTGGCCTTAGGCCGACCAAGAGGCATTACTGGTTCAAACGTGACTCAGTCCCCAAATGATCTGGTGGCTGTCGCCTATCAAAGGGTGTTCGTTGGTTCAGACACGACCAAAGCCCCTAGTGATATTGTGGCCTTAGGCCGACCAAGAGGCATTACTGGTTCAAACTTGACTCAGTCCCCAAATGATCTGGTGGCTGTCGCCTATCAAAGGGTATTCGTTGGTTCGGACACGACCAAAGCCCCCAGTGATATATGAAAACAAATGTCAAGGGGTAAACCGGAGGCCGCTTTAGGCAGAACCACTCCGAGTAACCTCGCATGATGAGAAAGACAGAGACCCCGCTTTATGAAGCAGAAGCCCCCATGTGATCAATAATATGTTAGGCCAATAAAGCAGGATACCCATGTTTGAACCGCACATCATGGCAGCAGGTTCTCTTTGGCACCTTTTTAACTTATTGCAAGAGATAAATCCTTCTTGAACCGGACATTAAACCGGACATTGAGAGCGTCAGAGCTTTGCAAACCGGTGCGAACGGGAAGCTGAAACCAATCACGGCTGAGTCGGTCGCGCGAGAAGACAGATTAGCCAGCCGCGGCGTTGTAAACCGGTGCGAACGGGAAGAGTCGGCAGCGGCGTTGTAAGCTGGTGCGGACGGGCGTGACGGCCGCGGGCGCGGACGGCGAGTCAGTTGCATGTGTTGTTGCAGTGGGGGGGGGGGGCGACTTTTGCACGTATCTGCCCAGCAACACGTCACAAACAAATGCTCAGTGCAAAAATAATATTGGTGCACGCTCCTTTGAGACACCTTTTTGTAAGGAATAATGGACCTGCGAAAAAATATTACAAGACCAAGTAATTGTTCCTTGATGAAAATAATATGCGTTAAGAAAATAATAGGCGTAGATATTTTCACCAGATGAACAGGATGCTGGTGTTGGATGATACTGGATGCAATCGTCGGACGAAAAAAGACAGTCCGTCTAAATGTACATCCAAATGATGTAGCACTAGCCCCAAGAGGCCTTCTTTGGTCTTTGAGGCCGTACATTAATTCTCCACTTGAGCAAACTTGGTTGCACTTTGTTGTACATATTCCCAGCTACTTCCTCATATTGGTCTCCAGGCTCTTTGTTGCATGAGTTAAAGGCGGGGGTGGTGAGCTCGCTGGGCGCAGCAAAAACCCGGCCAGACCCGGCCGAGCGTAGCGACAGGCAGCTCACGGTGCGGAGCAGTTTGCCGGGGCATCTCGGGCGGCCACTTGGCCGGCTCACAGGCAGAGACTGGATCATCATAGTCAAGGGCCGAACCCGTGTCCACGTCCATGTCTTTCTCCGGGTCGTGGCCAGTTCTGTTGACTCAGCCCGTGTCCTTGTCAAAGCAGGGTTCTTCTTTTCTCTTCTTGTATTGACCTTACCGTGAGTATGACTCTCTAGGTTCCCTTGTCCTCTTCCGACTAGTAGTACTCGGAACAGAGGGAGTAGTAGTAATTAAGGAAAGACACACCTGATCTGGTAGCACTCAAGTAGTACTAGCTCTTCTCCCAGGAAAGAATACTAGATGTTGGTTTTCACGTGGCAGGGTGCTAGTTTGAATAGTACTAGCCTAGGAGTACTTTTGCTTTGGTCTTGTGCACTTGTCCGTAGATGGTACGACATGGCCGTGTTTCCTTGACCGGCCACGCGCGGCTGCAGCTAATTTTGCCTCCGATCTGGAAAACGAGACGCCTTTGGTGGATTTCTGCAACTGTGTAAGGGAATCTTCCTGTTGGTCTCGGTGACTTTGTAGAACACTGCAGCGGAAATCAATCCAGATGGGTCACTTTGTCGTATTGGTAATTTGACTGGCGTCGTGGATCGCTAAACGCCGCGCACAACAGTTGCCTCGAAAATTTGATCACGTCCCTCTGATTACTTAATGACGCGAGGACTAAATTCCAGTTGGCCTCTTGCATATCGGCAGATTGTTCGACGACGGCGACAGACAAGTTGTAACCCTAATTTTCTTGAACCTTAAATCTCATAGATCTAAAATCTAGACTGATCCACTTGAAGTTGATGCAAACCCTTCCAAACCGGCTCATCCGAAAAATTGCAGACTTTTCGATCCCTGGAAAGATCCCTCCAAGAACTCAACACCACCGTGCGCGAGCCCCACGGTGGGCGCCAACTGTCGTGGATTTGTCACGTCAGATGTCCTTAGCGTCAGGACTTAGTCGCGAGGCCAACGCATCTATGTGGTAGCTTGAGAGGGGTTGAGCGGAATCGAGAGACGCAACACAAGACAGGGATTTAGACAGCTTCGGGCCCCGGGAAACATCATCCGGTAAAAACCCTACATGATGTTTGAAGCTAGGTCTCATTATCATCACGAGGGAGCCGCCGTAAACCGGCTATCCTCTTTGTGTCTAGCCCTAAGATTATTGATTGTTGTCTGTAGCTCCTAGCTTGTCCCTCTTTGGGGAGCCCTGCCCCTCCTTATATATGTTGAAGGGGCGGGTTACATGTGGAGTCCTATTAGGATTATGACTATTCTATCTCTAATACAAACCGGATACAAGTCCGGGTCTTCCTTGTAAAGTAAATATTCCTCACGCCTTTTCTCTTAAACCGGCCCACCATAGCATGATCCGGCCTTCCATAAACCGCCCGTTGGGCCACCGGGTCTTGTCGCTCCTCTGACCCGCCTGCCGGATTACCAATGAACCGTAAACCGCCATGTCCGAGTGGGTTGCCAGTGAATCGCCAAACTCTAGCCGGGTCATACATCCGGCGGTTTACACCGCGGGGTATATCCCTGACAGGTCTCATGACCCAACAATCATAGCATACAAATCAAAGCACATGCGGAAGCTTAACATGTCTGAGTACAGACATCTACAAATGAAAAAGGCTAAGAAGCCTGACTATCTACCAGATCCTGCCGAGGGCACAAGATCGTAGCTGAGGTATCAAGCTAAACATTGAAGTCCACATGGAACTACTAGCGAGACTGACGTCTCTCTGCAAAACATAAAATAGGCAAACATGAGTACAAATGTACCCAACAAGACTTACATCACAACTATCTACATATGCATCGGTATCAATAAAGGGGTGGTGGAGTTTGACTGCAGGAAGCCAGCTTTGACTCAGTGGCTAACCTAAACTATGACTGCAAGCAACTCTTTTGAGGTGGCGCACACGAGTCCACATATTCACCATTCAATACACCATTATGGATCCGCTCCCGTCTCCCTACGGGAAGGCCATCCATAGCACTCACACTTATCTTGCGAATTTTAGAGTATCCACTTTCACTTGTCTATGAACTGTTATAGGCAACCCAGAAGTCCATTATCGCGGACACGGCTATTCGAATAGATGATGTTAACCCTGCAGGGGTGTACTTCTTCACACACGCTCTCACCACTTACAGCCGTTTACACGACATGTACTCGACAACCCTCAAGCGGAAGCCCAACGAGGGTGTCAGCCACGGCCTACCTAAACACTCAAGTCTCTAGTCCAGGTTTATCGCCTATCCAGGTTCCATCCGCAGGGAGTCCGGCCGAGGTTTCCACATACGGCCCCGGACGATGTGTATAGGGTTCCGAGACACCAAACGGGCGCCCGGCATGCCCGGCCACGGTGTATCTACTGCATCATAGCCCACCCCTAGGGTCAGCGCTACGCACGACCGCCAAAACAAATCCTATAAACACCAGAAACTAGTTGCAACTCCTGGACAGAGGACAAGGGTGATCAAGAAGCCGAGAGGGTCCATTGGTTTCGGGCCTAATGCGTGGTAGTAACTGTTTCATGGATCACAAACACAGAACTCAGTTCCCGAGGACGTCTTCAATGAGACAACCCACCATGTACTCCTACATGGCCTCTCACCGCTACCTTTACCAAATCGTGTTCACACACTTAGCTCTCAACAATAGGACATGTTTACACACCTCCGATTCATCCCCAATGAATCAGACCTGACTCAACTCTAAGTAGTAGCGGGCATGACAAACAAACATGAATGAGTAGGCACATCAGGGCTCAAACAACTCCTACTCATGCTAGTGGGTTTCATCTATTTACTGTGGCAATGACAGGTCATGTAGAGGAAAGGGGTTCAACTACCGCAACATGTAATAGTTGAATCGTTGTTGTACTAATGCAGTAAAAGATAGCCGGAGCGAGAGAGTGGGATTGTATCGGAATGAACAAGGGGGTTTTGCTTGCCTGGCACTTCCGAAGATGATATAGCTCTTCATCGGTGTCATTGATCACATCGTCGAAACATACGTCTACCGAGGGGGAACAATCACCGGTGAACACAGAAAGAAATACAATCAATGCAATGCACAACATGATGCATGATCATGACATGTCAATATGATGTGTTTGAGCTAATGCAACTAAAACTAGGGTGGTTTGAGCTTATTTGAATCAAAGATTCAAATACAAGCCTAAACTATGAACTCATATAAGTGCATTATCATGTTTCATCTAAACAGCAAGGTTAGGTTGCTCTAACATGCATGAAACCAGTACAGATGGATAGATTGGATTTTTCTGATCATTTTTCATATATAAATTATTTCCATTGGAGTTATAGATTATTTTCTATGATTTTTACAAGTTTTAACTATTTTCTGGAATTTCCTGAATAAGAATAAATCCAGAAAAAGGAGTTACTACGTCAGCACTGCATCACTGTGACGTCAGCTGGTCAACAGGGTCGCCCAGAGTCAAACCTGACGGCTGGGACCCACGGGTCAGTGTAACAGGGCTGGTTTGGGTGGATGACATGTGGGACCAGTCAACAGCCGCGTCAGCAAAGTCAATGCTGACGTGTGGGTCCAAGTGGGTTATGAACTAATCTAAACAGAAAATTAAATTAAACTAACAGGCACAGGGCCCACATGGCAGTGGCACTAGGGGTGGTTTAGCTGAGTCATTAGTGGCTAATGACGAGCCACGACATCAGCCACTGGAGTTTCGCCGGTGGTGACCTCGAACCACGGTGGAGTTCGCTCGGAACTCACCAGAGGCGACGGATCGACGCGCCAGGGGCACTAGAGGATAGCCCATGCCCGTGCGCATCTAGGGAGATCAAAGGGAGGTGCGAGGGTGGACGGAGCTCGCCGGAAGTGAGCTCGCGGCGGCGCCGGAGTTCGGGTGTGCATGGGTTTGCGGCTACGGTGCAGGAAGGCCTAACGGGCGGGTGATTCCAGCTCCTGGAGACTCCCTGAGTGTGTTGACGTGCTCGGAGGCGAGCTTGCACGGCCGTAGCCGCGGTGGCGGCATGGCCGGCGGCGAGGAGCTATCGGCTCCGGTGAAACTAGGGCTACGCAGTGCAAAAGAGGCGGGGAAGAGAGGGGTTCGGAGCGGGAGCTCACAGCGATCACGAAGAGGGGCTCGGCTTGCTCAGGGACGGCTTGGCGACGGCGAATCCGTCGATGGAGTCCGGCAGCCGTGCTCGGGGAAGACGACTCGTGGCGGCAATGTGGGGCTCCCGCGGTGGCGTGGCTCGGGGTGGAAGAAAGAGGGGGTCGAGGCGGAGCCTCTGGGCCGGTCAGAGAAACGAGGGAGAGGCGGTGGCCGCGGTGGTGCTCGTCAGTGTTCTCGGGCGGTCACGGCGATCGCGGGAGAGAGAGACGGAGGAGGAGAGGAGGACGAGGGAGAGTGAGAGAGGGTCCAGGGGTCGCGTGGCGATGCCAGAGTCGTCCAGGGCGTCGGGGGGGGGGGGTGCACGCAGGCAGGCAGGAGGTGGCCGACGCGCGTCGGGCACACGCCCGCGTCCTCCTGGCGCGGCGGGGAAGACGACTGGCAGCTGGGCTGCACAGTAGCGGGCCGCGTAGGTGTGCTGCACGGGACCTGGGCCAAGTGGCTACACAGGTATGGCCAGGTAATTCTCTCTCTCTTTTTTTCTTCTGTTTTTCATTTTCTGTAATTTGTTTTGATTTAGTTTTAGACACTAAATCATTTTTGTTGCTTCTGATAATTCTTGTAGGGACTGGTTGGATTATTCCAAAGCCCTTCACCAAAGATCAGAATTATTGGACATATATTAATTAATTAATTAATATATATCCAATGCAAATAGTTATTGATTTAATTCAAAGGCCCAAAATAAATATCTCGGAGATTCCAAAAATATTATTTTAAGTTTTACCTCTTGCCAATATTTTCAGAGACTAAGAGGAACATTTTCTTGGACTTCTTTGAAAAGATTTTAATGTTGATTATTTTTGAAGTGATTTATGAGGGTTTCAACTAACCTCAATTCAACTTTCAGAATTTAGACATGATGCATGATGCTCACTCAGGTAATTAGCTACAAGCAAATTCTAGGGCTGTGACAACTCACCCCCACTAAACAAGAATCTCATCCCGAGATTCAAGACATGAGGTAAGAAGACAGAGGGAACACCAATAAAGAATCTTCACGATCCGATTACCCTTCTCAAAGATGTTGATTCATTGCATCATGTCGATCTTGACATCCTCGCTTTTGAGATCTTCATCCACGCGATGACGACAGAAAGAAACTATACTAGGATTGATCTTCTCGAAGATCGAGCTATACAAGATCCACTCGCGGAATGAGATGTTGGAACATCTTGAGTTGAGACACAGAACACATCGAGAGGGATGGAAGAACAAATGGCGGGGTTTGATTTGGTGGGCAACAATTCCACGCTTAGAAAGATGGTGGATGGTGTCAAGGTGGCGAGGAAATAATTGCCATGATTCCGTAACGGGGCACCTTGGAAAAAGTGATTCGTTGAACTGTTCCCTTAAGTGGCAAGAAGAATTACTTTTGATCCATAGATCATTGAAACTCTCTATACCAGCCTAAGGCAATTCTCAATCGATCGTCTAGAAGAGTTCGAAGGAGTGGCATACTCAGACTAGGATGGATGATGTGGACTACCTTGTTGAGGACAATGCAATGGATGATTTTTGCTTATCATCGGAAATGGATGGGACTCGTGGTAGGACCACTTTTGAAGACGATCCTTGACGGCAACTGCTGAGAAGGACAACCCATAGGACATTGGCACAATGGGGTGCAAACTGGGAACAAAATGCAAATGTTGGGAATGTTCCAACCATCATATCTTCCTGAGATTCAGATCTGGTTGGAAACAGGATATTTCATACAGCATGTCTGGAAAGAAAGTTTGCAACACAAACCGATGAGATGGAGTTGCGAGATTCTCAGGAAATGAACTATGATAGCAAGCTCCAAAACATGAGCTGGTTCTGCTACATACGTGTGAACACACTTTCCAAGACAAGCATGATCACTCAGTAGTCTTATAGTAAAACACTGCCGTAGTTCGGGTGAGGAACCATCATCGAGGATATCGAAGTCCTTGCATAAGTCATATGATTAGCTCCTATGGAGAACTTCTTCTCCCTGAACAAATCAATCAATGGCTTGGTGTGCTAGGGATGCATATAGAATGAAGATGATTAGTCTATCAGACCATAGAATACTTTGCACATGCATGATTGACTTGGGATGATTCCAGAGGAACAGAAACAAGCTTTCTCTAACTCATGGTGACAACTTACATCAACACACATGAATTAGAGGAAGTCGCTTCTTACACCAAACATGTAATTCATGAACGAGACATGAAGATAATGCTTACAAAAGTTTCCAACACTAGCTGGATGTTCAACATGAATCATGGGGAAGACAAAATGCCGCTGATGGGCTCGACAGCAACTCATCGGAATTTCCATATCACTGGACTTCCACCATCATGTGAACAACGTGATAGTATTGGTCAGACCAAAAGATGTAATGGTATATTCTCAAGGAACAACCACGAGTAAGACAACATTACGAACATCGTTGGTTCTGATTTGACTTGACGATAACCCATACTCAAGTCAAAGTTTTGACACGGCAATAGATCCAACAACTGATCACGAGGACCCATCGATAGAGATATCATCTTTCTTCAACACACACACACACAAACACACACAAAAAGATATCCCTTAACATGAGCTAAGTCAGATAAGTTTTTATCTTCCAAATCTCCAAGTTGTTGTTTGGCTTAACCAACTAGCTCAGGGGTATCCAACACAGATTCTTGGAGAAAAGTGGTTTATTGAAAAACCAACTTGATCACGAGCTCAACATAACAGTCAGGGGAAAACCTGGTGATACTTCCGAGAAGATATTCGGAAAATCACGAACCACCGATATGTTACTAAGCTCGAGAACAATCTTGCTTTTCAGGAAAGACGATATGATCAAATGAGCAAGGGATTCAATCCTAACTCAAAGATCGAAGAGTGCACCAGAACTGAGGACAAGGTAGCACGATCAATCCTAGAATAGTGTTTCGATAACCAACACGCTAAGAATGATATTAATGTACATTAACTACCAAGCAACGAAGTTGCTAGGAGTATTGATTTCACACATCACGATTCACTTGTCGGCATTCCGGATACGATAACATAGGAACCGAGGAATGAACAATGATGGTGAGGAGTATCACTATATCAAGAATTCATGAGAGGTTGTGCAATTCTCATGACATTCTTGGCATAAGACGGCAATACTTTAGGGTAGAACAGAATCAATAGCTGGATTGGCATTTTTATCTGCGGAGCACAACTATTTTGACCCAATCCTGGATATGGATGAGGTACTGGAGTTTGTTTCTCCTAGTCATTCCGAGATAGAATGACTTGACGGACCACAAGAATAATAAGCATCGATAGCACGAATGCATAATTACTCCTGACTATCAATTGACAGACGAAGGTCGGAATACAACTGGAAAGGGACAACTCAAAGGAACATATCACTTTCTGAGTTGTTGATGCATAGGTTAGCATGTCGAACGAGTTCAACATAATTCTTCCGGATAACCCATGCAGAAAGGTAGAACTGGCAGAGTCACAATGTAGAACGGAGAACTCATCGAGAGCACTCTTATTGTGATCTTTTGATCCAACAAACTTCTGCCATAAGTGGTTCATAGTATTTGGAAGAAGGAAATACCACGGACCTCGAGGACTAATGCAAAGGTTACTAATATCCTAAAGGAACTAGCAACACTATCAACATGAGGTAAGTAGGGTGAACATCAGGTTCAAGAACCCAGAATTAGAATACCTACTACTAAATGGCATCACGGGATGCTTTCGAGAATGGTGGCTAGAATCATCACACCAGAACACAAAACATGGCTAGATTACTAGGTGACTCCCTAAAACACCTAGGGTCATAATAATAGCTCCAACATATATGTCGAGGCAACAGAGTACCTCAACTCACCGATTAGTGTGATTAATCTGGCCCAAATGTACATCAGGAACAGGAGGAAGGGGTTTGCAAATGCATCAGACTACTTAGAAACCTGGGATGACTCGAACAGCATAACGGCTGTAAATGCTCAGAAAAAGATTTGAGACATTCACAAGGATTTGCATAGTCACTTAACAACACAATATCAAGTTTCTGAGGCCAGCTAAGAACATAAGTAATAGAAACTGAACTGAGACTTGAATCCATCAATCCTACAAGTCTACGGATTAGTAACACATGATCCTCATAGAAAGATGAGAAGCCTAGTTCTTAATCCCCGTAGAAAGGAAGAGGTTGACTCAGATCAGAAGGGCGTAGGGAGAAGGAGTAAAAAAAGAGCCTTACGTTCCCTTCCACAATCAATTCCCCTACATAACTAAAGCATTTCTAGACACAACTTCGACCAGTTTGGCTTGGTAATCCTATAGGCAGTCAGGCTCTGATACCAACGCTGTCAGGACCCCAACCCTAAGTCACACTGATCTAGCATGTAACACTTCATATCACTTTGCGGCCTCACGCACGGTATTCCCACGGGTACCACCTTACCTGGCCCATGATCGTTTGCGCCTTTTGGCTCACGTATATGATAATGTCGCTAGCATCCATATGACAGAGAATCCGGGCCGACATGGCTAGTCGTGAACCCAAAGCGGCACCAACCTATGGGGACAGGCATACATGAATAACATCGAGCATGTCGGTCAGCAGCGTGTGAATCCAGGCTATAGCACCAGGCTAACAGGACTTCGGGAACCCGGGCTGTAGAAGGCTAGGCAGGACTCCGAATGTCACCGCGTGACATTTCCCCGAAGGGATAGACATAGGAACAAAGTGAAACACATGCTGGCCAGTCAAGTGTCCTGAGCAGTAGTGCCGGGCTAGCAGGACTCTGGTGAACCGGCCTGTAGTGGACTACTATTGCTCATGGAAGCACTAGACTACATTTCCCCATAAGAGAGGCTGCCAAGGATAAACAACTAGATTGTCGGATCCCACACATGCCAAGCATTTCAATCATACACACAACATGCTCGATATGTGTAAATACAACATGGCATCACAACATAACTCTACGACTCAAGTATTTATTCATTACGCTCCGAGGAGCGAGAAATTACAAACATGGGTCTCATGACCCAACAATCATAGCATACAAATCAAAGCACATGCAGAAGCTTAACATGTCTAAGTACAGACATCTACAAATGAAAAAGGCTAAGAAGCCTGACTATCTACCAGATCCTGCCGAGGGCACAAGATCGTAGCTGAGGTATCAAGCTAAACATCGAAGTCCACACGGAACTACTAGCAAGACTGGCGTCTCTCTGCAAAACATAAAATAGGAAAATGTGAGTACAAATGTACCCAGCAAGACTTACATCAGAACTATCTACATATGCATCGGTATCAATAAAGGGGGTGGTGGAGTTTGACTGCAGCAAGCCAGCTTTGACTCAGTGGCTAACCCGAACTACGACTGCAAGCAACTCTTTTGAGGTGGCGCACACGAGTCCACATATTCACCATTCAATACACCACTATGGATCCACTCCCGTCTCCCTACGGGAAGGCCATCCATAGCACTCACACTTATCTTGCGAGTTTTAGAGTATCCAATTTCACTTGTCTATGAACTGTTATAGGCAACCCAGAAGTCCATTACCGCGGACATGGCTATTCGAATAGATGATGTTAACCCTGCAGGGGTGTACTTCTTCACACACGCTCTCACCACTTACCGCCGTTTACACGACATGTACTCGGCAACCTTCAAGCGGAAGCCCAATGAGGGTTTCGGCCATGGCCTACCTAAACACTCAAGTCTCTAGTCCAGGTTTATTGCCTATCCAGGTTCCATCCGCAGGGAGTCCGGCCGAGGTTTCCACATACGGCCCCGGACGATGTGTACAGGGTTCCGAGACACTAAACGGGCGCCCGGCATGCCCGGCCACGGTGTATCTACCACATCATAGTCCACCCCTAGGGTCAGCGCTACGCACGGCCGCCAACACAAATCCTATAAACAGCAGAAACTAGTTGCAACTCCTGGACAGAGGACAAGGGTGATCAAGAAGCCGAGAGGGTCCATTGGTTTCGGGCCCAATGCGTGGTAGTAACTGTTTCATGGATCACAAACACAGAACTCAGTTCCTAAGGACGGCTTCAATGAGACAACCCACCATGTACTCCTACATGGCCTCTCACCGCTACCTTTACCAAATCGTGTTCACACACTTAGCTCTCAACAATAGGACATGTTTACACACCTCCGATTCATCCCCGATGAATCAGACCTAACTCAACTCTAAGAAGTAGCGGGCATGACAAACAAACATGAATGAGTAGGCACATCAGGGCTCAAACAACTCCTACTCATGCTAGTGGGTTTCATCTATTTACTGTGGCAATGACATGTCATGCAGAGGAAAGGGGTTCAACTACCGCAACATGTAACAGTTGAATCATTGTTGTACTAATGCAGTAAAAGAGAGCCGGAGCGAGAGAGTGGGATTGTATCGGAATGAACAAGGGGGTTTTGCTTGCCTGGCACTTCCGAAGATGATATAGCTCTTCATCGGCGTCATTGATCACATCGTCGAAACATACGTCTATCGAGGGGGAACAATCACCGGCAAACACAGAAAGAAATACAATCAATGCAATGCACAACATGATGCATGATCATGACATGTCAATACGATGTGTTTGAGATAATGCAACTAAAACCAGGGTGGTTTGAGCTTATTTGAATCAAAGATTCAAATACAAGCCTAAAATATGAACTCATATAAGTGCATTATCATGTTTCATCTAAACAGCAAGGTTAGGTTGCTCTAACATGCATGAAACCAGTACAGATGGATAGACTGGATTTTTTCTGATCATTTTTCATATATAAATTATTTCCATTGGAGTTATAGATTATTTTCTATGATTTTTACAAGTTTTAACTATTTTCTGGAATTTCTTGAATAAGAATAAATCCAGAAAAAGGAGTTACTGCGTCAGCACTGCATCACTGTGACGTCAGCTGGTCAACTGGGCGCTCCAGGTCAAACCTGACAGTGGGCCCAGGTCAGTGTAACAGGCTGTGTTAGTGGATGACATGTGGGACCAGTCAACGGCCGTCAGCAAGTCAATTGCTGAGCGTGGGCCAGTGGTATAGAACTAATCTAACACGATTTAAATTAACTACAGGCACGGGCCCACATGGCAGTGGCACTAGGGTGTTTAGTGAGTATAGTGGCTAATGAGTGCACACGACATCAGCCGAGTCTCGCTGGCGTGACCTCCGAACCGCGGCGGAGTTCGCTCGGAACTCGCCAGAGGCGACAGATCGACGTGCCTAGGGGCACCAGAGGATGCTCCGTGCCGTGCGCATCTAGAGAGATCAAAGGAGGTGCGGGGTGGATGGAGCTCGCGGAAGTGAGCTCGCGGCGGCGCGGAGTTTGGGTGTGCCAGTGCGCTACGGTGCAGGGCAGGTAATGCGCATTCGAGCTCCTGGAGACTCCCTGAGTGTGTTGACCGTGCTCGGGCGAGCTTGCACGCCGTAGCCGCGGTGGCGGCATGGCCGGCAGCGAGGAGCTATCGGCTCCGGTGAAACTAGGGCTACGCGGTGCAAAAGAGGCGGGGAAGAGAGGGGTTCGGAGCGGGAGCTCACAGCGATCACGAAGAGGGGCTCGGCTTTCTCGGGGACGGCTTGACGACGGCGAATCCGTCGATGGAGTCCGGAGGCCGTGCTCGGGGAAGACGACTCATGGCGGCGATGTGGGGCTCCCGTGGTGGCGCGGCTCGGGGTGGAAGAAAGAGGGGGTCGAGGCGGAGCCTTTGGGCCGGTCAGAGAAACAAGGCAGAGGCGATGGCCGCGGTGGTGCTCGCCGGCGGTCACGGCGATCACAGGAGAGAGAGACAGAGGAGGAGAGGAGGACGAGGGAGAATGAGAGAGGGACCAAGGGTCACGTGGCGATGCCAGAGTCGTCCAGGGCGTCGGGGGGGTGCACGCAGGCAGGCAGGAGGTGGCCGGCGCCCGTCGGGCACACACCCGCATCCTCCTGGCGCGGCAGGGAAGATGACTGGCAGCTGGGCTGCACAGTAGCGGGCCGCGTAGGTGGGCTGCACAAGACCTGGGCCAAGTGGCTACACAGGTATGACCAGGTAATTCTCTCTCTCTCTTTTTCTTCTGTTTTGCATTTTCTGTAATTTCCTTTTAATTTAGTTTTAGACACTAAATCATTTTTGTTGCTTCTGATAATTCTTGTAGGGACTGGTTGGATTATTCCAAAGCCCTTCACCAAAGATCAGAATTATTGGACATATATTAATTAATTAATTAATATATATCCAATGCAAATAGTTATTGATTCAATTCAAAGGCCCAAAGTAAATATCTCTGAGATTCCAAAAATATTGTTTTAAGTTTTACCTCTTGCCAATATTTTCAGAGACTAAGAGGAACATTTTCTTGGACTTCTTTGAAAAGATTTTAATGTTGATTATTTTTGAAGTGATTTATGAGGGTTTCAACTAACCTCAATTCAACTTTCAGAATTTAGACATGATGCATGATGCTCACTCAGGTAATTAGCTACAAGCAAATTTTAGGGCTGTGACAGTTTAGAACAAGCTATGGTTCATATGAATCCACTTTCATGTCTTTCGGCCTTGCCAACGCTCCTCCAGCATTCTCTCGCATGATGAACTTCATCTTTAACCCCTACACAAATGACTTCGCCTTGGTCTATCTCGATGACATTTTGGTCTTTTCCAAGAACAAGGAGGATCATGCCAAGCACTTGAGATTGGTGCTGGACAAACTCAGAGAACATCAGTTCTATGCGAAGTTTTCAAAGTGCGAGTTTTGGCTCGATGAGTTTCTCTACCTTGGGCATATCATCTCCGCCAAGGGCATAGCTGTTAATCCTGAGAAGGTGTCTACAATTGTGAATTGGGAACCACCTCAGAATGTGAAGCAACTGTTGGGGATCGTAGCAGAAATTAAAAAAATTCTATGCATCACCAATATCAATCTATGGAGTATTCTAGTAATGAGGGGAATTGAGTGCATCTACATACCCTTGTAGATCGCGAGCGGAAGCGTTCAAGTGAATGGGGATGATGAAGTCGTACTCGCCGTGATGCAAATCGCCGATGACCAAGTGCCGAACGGACAGCACCTCCGCGTTCAACACACGTATGGTTGGGAAGACGTCTCCTCCTTCTTGATCTAGCAAGGGGGAAGGAGAGGTTGATGAAGATCCAGCAGCACGACGGCATGGTGGTGGATGCAGCAGGATCCCGGCAGGGCTTCGCCAAGCACAAGCGGGGAGGAGAGGTGTTACGGAGGGAGAGGGAGGCGCCAAGAGCAAGGTGCGGCTGCCCTCCCTCCCTTCCACTATATATAGGAGCTAGGGGGGTGCATGCCCCCTTGGAGATCCCATCTAAAGGGGGGGCGGCCCCTGGGGGCAACGACCCCCTTAGGGTTTCCAACCAGGGGGGCGCATGCCCCCTCGGGGGGCAACGCCCCCCTAGGGTTTCCAACCCTAGGCGCCTTGGGCCCTTGGGTAGGGCGCACCAGCCCATCAGGGGCTGGTTCCCACGCCACTTCAGCCCATGGGGCCCTCCGGGATAGGTGGCCCCATCCGGTGGACCCCTGGGACCCTTCTGGTGGTCCCGGTACAATACCGGTAACCCCCGAAACCTTCCCGCTGGCCGAAACTGGACTTCCTATATATAAATCTTTACCTCCAGACCATTCCAGAACTCCTCGTGACATCCGGGATCTCATCCGGGACTCCGAACAACTTTCGGGTTACTGCATACTAATATCCCTACAACCCTAGCGTCACCGAACCTTAAGTGTGTAGACCCTACGGGTTCGGGAGACACACAGACATGACCGAGACGCCTCTCCGGTCAATAACCAACAGCGGGATCTGGATACCCATGTTGGCTCCCACATGCTCCTAGATGATCTCATCGGATGAACCACGATGTCGAGGACTTAATCAATCCCGTATTCAATTCCCTTTGTCAATCGGTACGTTACTTGCCCGAGACTCGATCGTCGGTATCCTAATACCTTGTTCAATCTCGTTACCGGCAAGTCACTTTACTCATACCGTAATGCATGATCCCGTGACCAACCCCTTTATCACATTGAGCTCATTATGATGATGCATTACCGAGTGGGCCCAGAGATACCTCTCCGTCATACGGAGTGACAAATCCCAGTCTCGATTCGTGCCAACCCAATAGACACTTTCGGAGATACCTGTAATGTACCTTTATAGTCACCCAGTTACGTTGTGACGTTTGGCACACCCAAGGCACTCCTACAGTATCCGGGAGTTGCACAATCTCATGGTCTAAGGAAATGATACTTGACATTCAGAAAAGCTACAACAAACGAACTACACGATCTTTGAGCTAAGCTTAGGATTGGGTCTTGTCCATCACATCATTCTCCTAATGATATGATCCCGTTATCAATGACATCCCCATGTCCATAGCCAGGAAGCCATGACTATCTGTTGATCAACAAGCTAGTCAACTAGAGGCTCACTAGGGACACATTGTGGTCTATGTATTCACACATGTATTACGATTTCCGGATAATACAATTATGGCATGAATAATAGACAATTATCATGAACAAGGAAATATAATAATCATTTTATTATTGCCTCTAGGGCATATTTCCAACAGTCTCCCACTTGCACTAGAGTCAATATTCTAGTTACATTGTGATGAATCGAACACCCATGCAGTTCTGATGTTGATTATGTTCTGCTCTAGGGAGAGGTTTAGTCAACGGATCTGCTACATTCAGTTCCGTATGCACTTTACAAATCTCTATGTCTCCACTTTGAACACTTTCACGAATGGAGTTGAAGCAACGCTTGATATGCCTGGTCTTCCTGTGAAACCTGGGCTCCTTGGCAAGGGCAATAGCTCCAGTGTTGTCACAAAAGAGAGTCATCGGGCCCGACGCATTGGGTATGACTCCTAGGTTGGTAATGAACTCCTTCACCCAGACTGCTTCTTGTGCTGCCTCTGAGGCTGCCATGTACTCCGCTTCACATGTAGATCTCGCCACAACGCTTTGCTTGCAACTGCACCAGCTTACTGCCCCACCATTCAAAATATACACGTATCAGGATTGTGACTTAGAGTCATCCAAATCTGTGTCGAAGCTAGCATCGACGTAACCCTTTACGACGAGCTCTTCATCACCTCCATAAATGAGAAACATTTCCTTAGTCCTTTTCAGGTACTTCAGGATATTCTTGACCGCTGTCCAGTGTTCCATGCCGGGATTACTATGGTACCTTCCTACGAAACTTACGGCAAGGTTTACATCAGGTCTAGTACACAGCATAGCATACATGATAGACCCTATGGCCGAGGCATAGGGGACGACCCTCATCTTTTCTCTATCTTCTGCCGTGGTTGTGCATTGAGCCATGCTCAATCTCGTACCTTGCAATACAGGCAAGAACCCCTTCTTTGACTGATCCATTTTGAACTTCTTCAATATCTTGTCAAGGTACGTACTCTGTGAAAGACCAATGAGGTGTCTCGATCTATCTCTATAGATCTTGATGCCTAATATATAAGCAGCTTCTCCAAGGTCTTTCATTGAAAAACACTTGTTCAAGTAGGCCTTTATGCTTTCCAAGAATTCTATATCATTTCCCATCAACAGTATGTCATCCACATACAATATGAGATATGCTACAGTGCTCCCACTCACTTTCTTGTAAATGCAGGCTTCTCCATAAGTCTGCATAAACCCAAATGCTTTGATCATCTCATCAAAGCGAATGTTCCAACTCTGAGATGCTTGCACCAGCCCATAAATCGAGCGTTGGAGCTTGCACACCTTGTCAGCATTCTTAGGATCGACAAAACCTTCCGGCTGCATCATATACAATTCTTCCTTAAGGAAACCATTAAGGAATGCCGTTTTGACATCCATTTGCCATATCTCATAATCATAGAATGCGGCAATTGCTAACATGATTCAGACGGACTTCAGCTTCGCTACGGGTGAGAAAGTCTCATCATAGTCAACCCCTTGAACTTGTCGATAACCCTTAACGACAAGTCGAGCTTTATAGATGGTCACATTACCATCCGCGTCTGTCTTCTTCTTAAAGATCCATTTATTTTCTATGGATCGCCGATCAACGGGCAAGTCAGTCAAAGTCCTTGTGGATCCTATCTCGGATTTCATGGCTTCCAGCCATTTGTCGGAATCCGGGCCCGCCATCGCTTCTTCATAGTTCGAAGGTTCACCGTTGTCTAACAACATGATTTCCAAGACAGGGTTGCCGTACCACTCTGGTGCGGAACGTGTCCTTGTGGACCTATGAAGTTCAGTAGCAACTTGATCTGAAGTTTCATGATCATCATCAACAACTTCCTCTCTAGTCGGTGCAGGCACCTCAGGAACATTTTCTTGAGCTACGCCACTTACCGGTTCAAGAGGTAATACTTCATCAAGTTCTACCTTCCTCCCACTTATTTCTTTCGAGAGAAACTCTTTCTCTAGAAAGGACCCATTCTTGGCAACAAAGAACTTGCCTTCGGATCTGAGGTAGAAGGTATACCCAACAGTTTCTTTAGGGTATCCTATGAAGACGCATTTTTCCGACTTGGGTTCGAGCTTTTCAGGTTGAAGTTTCTTGACATAAGCATCGCATCCCCAAACTTTTAGAAACGACAGCTTAGGTTTCTTCCCAAACCATAATTCATACGGTGTCGTCTCAACAGATTACGGAGCCCTATTTAAAGTGAATGCGGCAGTCTCTAAAGCATAGCGCCAAAATGATAGCGGTAAATCGGTAAGAGACATCATAGATCGCACCATATCTAATAGAGTGCGATTACGACGTTCGGACACACCATTACGCTGAGGTGTTCCAGGCGGCGTTAGTTGTGAAACTATTCCACATTTTCTTAAGTGTGTGCCAAATTCGTGACTCAAGTATTCTCCCCCACGATCTGATCGCAAGAACTTGATTTTCCCGTCACGTTGATTCTCAACCTCACTCTGAAATTCCTTGAACTTTTCAAAGGTCTCAGACTTGTGTTTCATTAAGTAGACATACCCATATCTACTCAAGTCATCAGTGAGGGTGAGAACATAACGATAGCCACCGCGAGCCTTAACGCTCATTGGACCGCACACATCAGTATGTATGATTTCCAATAAGTTGGTTGCTCGCTCGATTGTTCCTGAGAACGGAGTCTTGGTCATTTTACCCATGAGGCATGGTTCGCACGTGTCAAATGATTCGTAATCAAGAGACTCTAAAAGTCCATCTGCATGGAGCTTCTTCATGCGTTTGACACCTATGTGACCAAGGCGGCAGTGCCACAAGTATGTGGGACTATCATTATCAACCTTACATCTTTTGGTATTCACACTATAAACATGTGTAGCATTACGCTCGAGATTCATTAAGAATAAACCATTCACCATCGGAGCATGACCATAAAACATATCTCTCATATAAATAGAACAACCATTATTCTCGGATTTAAATGAGTAGCCATCTCGTATGAAACGAGATCCTGATACAATGTTCATGCTCAAAGCTGGCACTAAATAACAATTATTGAGGTTTAAAACTAATCCCGTAGGTAAATGTAGAGGTAGCGTGCCGACGGCGATCACATCGACCTTGGAACCATTCCCGACGCGCATCGTCACCTCGTCCTTCGTCAGTCTCCGCTTATTCCGCAGCTCCTGCTTTGAGTTACAAATGTGAGCAACCGCACCGGTATCAAATACCCAGGAGCTACTACGAGTACTGGTAAGGTACACATCAATTACATGTATATCACATATACCTTTAGTGTTGCCGGCCTTCTTATCCGCTAAGTATTTGGGCAGTTCCGCTTCCAGTGACCACTTCCCTTGCAATAAAAACACTCAGTCTCAGGCTTGGGTCCATTCTTTGGCTTCTTCCCGGCAGCTTGCTTACCAGGCGCGGCAACTCCCTTGCCGTCCTTCTTGAAGTTATTCTTACCCTTGCCTTTCTTGAACTTAGTGGTTTTATTCACCATCAACACTTGATGCTACTTTTTGACTTCTACCTCTGCTGATTTCAGCATTGCAAATACTTCAGGAATGGTCTTTTCCATCCCCTGCATATTGAAGTTCATCACAAAGCTCTTGTAGCTCGGTGGAAGCGACTGAAGGATTATGTCAATGACTGCGTAATCCGGGAGATTAACTCCCAGCTGAGTCAAGCGGTTATGCAACCCAGACATTTTGCGTATGTGCTCACTGACAGAACTATTTTCCTCCATCTTACAGCTGAAGAACTTGTCGGAGACTTCATATCTCTCGACCCGGGCATGAGCTTGAAAAACCATTTTCAGCTCTTCGAACATCTCATATGCTCCGTGTCTCTCAAAACGCTTTTGGAGCCCCGGTTCTAAGCTGTAAAGCATGCCGCACTGAACGAGGGAGTAATCATCAGCACGTGTCTGCCAAGCATTCATAACGTCTTGGTTCTGTGGGACGGGTGCGTCACCTAGCAGTGCTTCTAGGACATAATATTTCTTGGCATCTATGAGGATGATCCTCAGGTTCCGGACCCAGTCCGTATAGTTGCTGCCATCGTCTTTCAGCTTGGTTTTCTCTAGGAACGCGTTGAAGTTGAGGACAACGTGGGCCATTTGATCTACAAGACATATTGTAAAGATTTTAGACTAAGTTCATGATAATTAAGTTCATATAATCAAATTATTAAATGAACTCCCACTCAGATAGACATCCCTCCAGTCATCTAAGTGTAACATGATCCGAGTTAACTAGGCCGTGTCCGATCATCAGGTGAGACGGACTAGTCAACATCGGTGAACATCTTCATGTTGATCGTATCTTCTATATGACTCATGCTCGACCTTTCGGTCTTCTATGTTTCGAGGCCATGTCTGTACATGCTAGGCTCGTCAAGTCAACCTAAGTGTATTGCGTGTGTAAATCTGTCTTACACCCGTTGTATTCGAACGTTAGAATCTATCACACCCGATCATCACGTGGTGCTTCGAAACAACGAATCTTCGCAACGGTGCACAGTTAGGGGGAACACTTTCTTGAAATTTTATGAGGGATCATCTTATTTAAGCTACCATCGTTCTAAGCAAATAAGATGTAAAACATGATAAGCATCACATGCAATCAAATAGTGACATGATATGGCCAATATCATTTGCTCCTTTGATCTCCATCTTCGGGGCTCCATGATCATCGTTGTCACCGGCATGACACCATGATCTCCATCATCGTGTCTTCTTGAAGTTGTCACATCAACTATTACTTCTACTACTATGGCTAACGCTTTAGCAATAAAGTAAAGTAATTACATGACATTTATGTTGACATGCAGGTCATAAATAAATAAAGACAACTCCTATGGCTCCTGCCGGTTGTCATACTCATCGACATGCAAGTCGTGATTCCTATTACAAGAACATGATCATCTCATACATCACATATATCATTCATCACATCCTTTGGCCATATCACATCACAAAACACTTGCTGTAAAAACAAGTTAGACGTCCTCTAATTGTTGTTGCAAGTTTTTACGTGGCTGCTATAGGTTTCTAGCAAGAATGTTTCTTACCTACGCCAAAACCACAACGTGAATTGCCAATTTCTATTTACCCTTCATAAGGACCATGTTCATCGAATCCGATCCGACTAAAGTGGGAGAGACAGACACCCGCCAGCCACCTTATGCAACTAGTGCATGTCAGTCGGTGGAACCGGTCTCACGTAAGCGTACGTGTAAGGTTAGTCCGGGCCGCTTCATCCCATGATGCCGCCGAATCAAGATAAGACTAGTAACGGCAAGATAATTGACAATATCGACGCCCACAACTACTTTGTGTTCTACTCGTGCATAGTAACTACGCATAGACCTAGCTCATGATGCCACTGTTGGGGATCGTAGCAGAAATTAAAAAATTTCTACGCATCACCAAGATCAATCTATGGAGTATTCTAGCAATGAGGGGAATAGGAGTGCATCTACATACCCTTGTAGATCGCGAGCGGAAGTGTTCAAGTGAACGGGGATGATGAAGTCGTACTCGCCGTGATCCAAATCGCCGATGACCAAGTGCCGAACGAACAGCACCTCCGCGTTCAACACACGTACGGTTGGGAAGACGTCTCCTCCTTCTTGATCCAGCAAGGGGGAAGGAGAGGTTGATGAAGATCCAGCAGCACGACGGCATGGTGGTGGATGCAGCAGGATCCCGGCAGGGCTTCGCCAAGCACAAGCGGGGAGGAGAGGTGTTACGGAGGGAGAGGGAGGCGCCAAGAGCAAGGTGCGGCTGCCCTCCCTCCCTTCCACTATATATAGGGGCTAGGGGGGTGCATGCCCCCTTGGAGATCCCATCTAAAGGGGGGCGGCCCCTGGGGGCAACGACCCCCTTAGGGTTTCCAACCAGGGGGGCGCATGCCCCCTCGGGGGGCAACGCCCCCCTAGGGTTTCCAACCCTAGGCGCCTTGGGCCCTTGGGTGGGGCGCACCAGCCCATCAGGGGCTGGTTCCCACGCCACTTCAGCCCATGGGGCCCTCCGGGATAGGTGGCCCCATCCGGTGGATCCCCGGGACCCTTCCGGTGGTCCCAATACAATACCGGTAACCCCCGAAACCTTCCCGCTGGCCGAAACTGGACTTCCTATATATAAATCTTTACCTCCGGACCATTCCGGAACTCCTCGTGATGTCCGGGATCTCATCCGGGACTCCGAACAACTTTCGGGTTACTGCATACTAATATCTCTACAACCCTAGCATCACCGAACCTTAAGTGTGTAGACCCTACGGGTTCAGGAGACACGCAGACATGACCGAGACGCCTCTCCGGTCAATAACCAACAGCGGGATCTAGATACCCATGTTGGCTCCCACATGCTCCTCGATGATCTCATCGGATGAACCACGATGTTGAGGACTTAATCAATCCCGTATTCAATTCCCTTTGTCAATCGGTACGTTACTTGCCCGAGACTCGATCGTCGGTATCCTAATACCTTGTTCAATCTCGTTACCGGCAAGTCACTTTACTCGTACTATAATGCATGATCCCGTGACCAACCCCTTGGTCACATTGAGCTCATTATGATGATGCATTACCGAGTGGGCCTAGAGATACCTCTCCGTCATACGGAGTGACAAATCCCAGTCTCGATTCGTGCCAACCCAACAGACACTTTCGGAGATACCTGTAATGTACCTTTATAGTCACCCAGTTACGTTGTGACGTTTGGCACACCCAAGGCACTCCTACGGTATCTGGGAGTTGCACAATCTCATGGTCTAAGGAAATGATACTTGACATTCAGAAAAGCTACAACAAACGAACTGCACGATCTTTGAGCTAAGCTTAGGATTGGGTCTTGTCCATCACATCATTCTCCTGATGATGTGATCCCGTTATCAATGACATCCCCATGTCCATAGCCAGGAAACCATGACTATTTGTTGATCAACGAGCTAGTCAACTAGAGGCTCACTAGGGACACATTGTGGTCTATGTATTCACACATGTATTACGATTTCCGGATAATACAATTATAGCATGAATAATAGACAATTATCATGAACAAGGAAATATAATAATCATTTTATTATTGCCTCTAGGGCATATTTCCAACAGCAACTCCGCAGCCTCCTTGGGCTCGCAAGCTATTGTCGAAGGTTCATTGAGAATTTCTCTAAGATCGCGAAGCCTCTTTCCAACCTCCTCCAGAAGCATGTGAAGTATGTCTGGACGCCTGAATGTGACGTAGATTTCAACACCCTCAAACAGAAGTTGGTCACAGCTCCAGTTCTGACTCCTCCTAATGAATCCAAACCATTCGAGGTTTTCTGTGATGCTTCCCTTCAAGGTCTCGGTGCTGTGTTAATGCAACAGAAGAAAGTTGTGGTCTATACCTCTCGCCAGTTGAAGCCCAACGAAAAGAACTACCCCACTCATGACCTCGAGTTGGCGGCAGTTGTTCATGCTCTTTTAACATGGAGACATCTCTTGTTGGGAAGAAAAGTGGACATCTTCACTCAGCCCAACCTCAACCTCAGGCAGACTCGTTGGGTCGAAATGATTCAAGAGTATAATCCGAGTATTGAATATACTCCAGGCAAGGCCAATGTAATTGCTGATGCATTGAGCAGGAAGGCTTACTGCAACAGTTTGATTCTCAAGCCCTACCAACCAGAGCTTTATGAAGCTTTCCGCAAACTTAATCTCCAAGT
Organism: Triticum aestivum; assembly: GCF_018294505.1. Lineage (NCBI taxonomy): Eukaryota > Viridiplantae > Streptophyta > Magnoliopsida > Poales > Poaceae > Triticum > Triticum aestivum. The sequence goes on along the minus strand of NC_057794.1, from coordinate 103,064,375 downwards.
TGTTCCTCAAGGATTCCTTGCCAACCTCCAAGTCTCTCCCACTTTGGAAGATCAGATTCGTGAGGCACAACTTCTTGATGCTATGGTGAAGAAGGTGAAGATTGGGATTGCCAAGAGCCAACCCAAGTACAAGTGCTATCGCCTTGATGACAAGGACACTCTTATCTTCGAGGATCGCATTGTTGTTCCTAAGGGTGACCTTTGTAAAGTCGTTATAAACGAGTCTCACAATTCACTCTTATCTATTCATCCTGGAAGTACAAAGATGTACCATGACCTCCAGCAGTCGTATTGGTGGACTCAAATGAAGCGCGAGATTGCTCAGTTCATGAATGAATGTGATATTTGCAAAAGAGTGAAAGCAGAACACCAACGACCAGCTGGTCTCCTCCAACCTCTTGCCATTCCAGAATGGAAGTTTGACCATATTGAGATGGACTTCGTGACTGGATTTCCAAAGTCCAAGCGTGGCAATGATGCTATCTTTGTTGTCATCGACAAGCTCACTAAAGTGGCTCATTTTCTTCCTATCAAAGAATCTATCACAACAGCTCAGTTGGTAGAGCTATATACCTCCAGGATTGTCTCCTTGCACGACATTCCGCAGTTGATATCTTTAGATCATGGAAGCATCTTCACCTCTAAGTTCTGGAACTCTTTCAGAAGGCTATGGGCACCAACATTCGCTTCAGCACAGCCTTTCATCCTCAAACTAGTGGCCAAGTCGAGCGAGTCAATCAAATTCTTGAAGATATGCTCAGGGCTTGTGTCATTTCTTTCGGTATGAAGTGGGAAGATTGTCTTCCATATGCCGAGTTCTCCTACAACAACAGCTTCCAAGCGAGTTTGGGCAAGGCCCCATTCGAGATTCTCTATGGCAGAAAGTGTCGTACTCCTCTTAACTGGTCAGAGACTGGTGAACGCCAACTTCTTGGCAATGACTTGATCACAGAGCCTAAAGAAATGTGCAAAGTCATTCGTAAAAATCTCAAAGCCGCGCAATTGCGCCAGAAGAGTTACTATGATAGCAAGCATCATGACTTGGCTTTCGAGATCGGAGACCATGTCTACCTCCGCGTCTCTCCAATGAAAGGTACTCGTCGCTTCGGTATCAAAGGGAAGCTTGCCCTAGATATGTGGGTCCTTTCAAGATCATTGGCAAAAGAGGCGATCTCGCCTATCAACTTGAGCTTCCATCCAACTTTGCAAACGTGCATGACGTGTTTCACGTGTCTCAGCTCCGCAAGTGTTTCAAGACTCCTGATCGCACCATCAACTTCGAAGAGATTGATCTCCAAGAAGACCTGTCTTATCATGAGCATCACGTTGCTATTCTTGAAGAAACTGAGCGCAAGACTCGCAACAAGTCTATCAAATTCCTGAAAGTGAAGTGGTCACATCATTCCGATCGTGAAGCCACCTGGGAACATGAGGACCACCTCCGTTCTGAATATCCGGAGTTTTTCCAGTCCTAGATCTCGGGACGAGATCCTTTCATAGTGGTGGAGTGTTGTAACGCTCTGTATGTAACTCGCCATATTTGTATTCTAACTCTTGCCAATTTCGGCACTAAGTTATGATATTCCCTAGTGGTTTGGTTTTGTCTTTGTTTTGCATTTTGTCCATGTCTTGCATCTCATATCTTGTCATCATGTGCATCGCATTTGCATACATGCTTGTCTCATGCATCCGAGCATTCCGGCACTCCTATGATCCCCGGCGTCCCCTTTTACCTCGTGTGCGGGTGTTAAATGTTCTCGGAGTGGACCGAGACTTGCCAAGCGGCCTTGGTATACTACCGGTAGACCGCCTATCAAGTTTCGTGCCATTTGGACTTCGTTTGATACTCCAACGGTTAACCGAGGAACCGTAAAGGCCTTGTGTGTGTTGAAGCCCAACACCACTCCAAAGTGGCCCAAAACCCAGCTAAACCCCCTCCATCCTCTGGGTCATTCGATCACGATCGCGTGGCCGAAAACCGCACTCCATTTGGAGTCTCCTAGCTCCTTCTATGTATAAATAAGCCTTCCCCGTCCAAATCTCGGATCAAATCCACCCCTAACCTTAGTCTCCCCTTCCTTCGCGTGCCGGACACGTCCGCCCGGCGCCGGACGCGTCCGCACCACCGCGCCGCCGCCACGTGTCGCCGTGTGATTCACTCACCGCCCGCGCCCACTTCGCCGGCCCGCGGGAGGCCCTCCCGGCCCGAATCGCCGCAGCTGCCCCGCGCGGGACCGGGCCCTCGTCTCCTCCGCCGCCCGAGCCCTCGCCGCGCCGGCCGGCCGCCGCCCCGCCATCGCCGCTCGCCACCACCCCGCGCCCGGCGCCGCGCCTCGTCGCCGGCGTCAAGCTCCGGCCACCGCTCCAAGCTCCGGCCATCTTCCTCCCCCCCGGCAAGTCCCGGCCACCGCAGTGAAGAACTCCGGCGAGAGCTCCGACGTTCCTCGGGAAGCGTGCCCCCAGATCCAGATCCAAAATTCTAGGGTTGACCCCATTTTCTTCCTAAGTCCCTAACATTTTTAGCTATGTTCATGGCATCATATCTCATCATCCGTAGCTCCGTTTTGCGCGTATGATATATCGAATTGTTCGTATGGATGTGATCTTCATTTCATTCCATTGCACCATGTTCATTTGAGTTTGTCTTGATGCCCTAAATGTTGTTGCAGGAGTGCTATGTAATGTTAGTTTCTGTTCCTTAACAGATTATGGACATTTGTCATTTTTGCCATGATTAATGTGTGCCTCCTATGAACTTGAGCCCTACATGTGTTTTGGGCTATGCCATGCCATCTTAACAGGGGTGTATGCCATGTTTTTTGTGATCAATGTGGTGATTAGCACAAGCATGCAAATTAGATCTCGTGATGTTGCTGATTTCAGGGACTTAGAATTCTTCTAAGTCATTTCCCTGATGATATTTTTATGCCATGTATTCTTGTTGCTACAGAGTGATCCATGCCTCTTTTGAGCATGTTCAGTAATGATGATTTTGAGATATTATTATGTTCTATCTATCCATGTCTTTTTTTGCAATTATGAAGTACCCTAGCATGACTCAATTTTGCTATACTTTTGCTATAAAATGTTCCTGGCAGATTGTTTACGTGTTAAGCAATTTTGCCGAGGTTGTTGTAGTTGATCCATGCATGCTATGAGTTGGTTCTTGTCATGGTTAGCTTATTGATCATATATTCTTGCTGGGTGTATGCTTAGTTTATCATGCAATGCCTTGTGGTGAGTGCATCGAGCTCGCAAACATGCCTGCGTAACTCTGTTTTTGCCATGTCCAATTTTCTGCAAAGTCTGAATCTGTTAACGAAAACTTGCTATGTTTACATTGTTGCCATTATATTTTCTGATCCCTTTTGGCTTATGGTCAGTAAGGGACTTTTGCTATATGCTTTGAGTAGTTTCATACCATGCCTTGATTTTCCATGATATGTTCCTGTATCATGTTGTTATCTTGCTCTAAACATTACTTCCTGATGTTAAATCCTGGCATGTTGTTATTTTCACTAAGTCTGTGAACCTGATATCTTTCGCACTTTTGTCATGCTTGTTTGAACCTGCTATTGTGTGATTTAGCCATAGCTCAGTGCTCATCTTTTGTCAAGCATCTTGAGTGGATCACTGCCATGTGCTTTGTTTCTATGTTAGAGTGCAGTAGCTTATTTTTCTTGATGCATTTAGATGGCATCGTACTGTTAATCGCAGATTGGTGCCATTATTGTTTTGCTTGCCATTTGCAAACCGTGCATCCGATTCCGGTGATCTTTATATCGATTTCGACCGAAATCAACTCATCTTTCCAGCGGCACTCTTGGTTTGCCAAGTTGAGGCCTGGTTCAATCTTTTCCTTCCGGAGCACGCATATGCATTGCATATCACATCCCGCTTATCATGCCATGTTTTGCATCATGTTGCTTGCGCATTGCACCGTGATTGATTGTGGTTCCCTTTGCTTGTGTTCTTGCTTTGGGTAGAGCCGGGAGACGAGTACGTGATCGAGGAACCCATTGAGTACGCTTACGAGGACCAAGCTCACGTCAACTCAGAGAACTTTGCAGGCAAGATGACCATACCCTCGAAATCACTTCTATCTTTGCTTGCTAGTTGCTCGCTCTATTGCGATGCCTATGCTACGATACCTACCACTCGCTTTATCATGCCTCCCATATTGCCATGTCAAACCTCTAACCCACCTTGTCCTAGCAAACCGTTGTCTGGCTATGTTACCGCTTTGCTCATCCCCTCTTATAGCGTTGCTAGTTGTAGGTGAAGATTGGAGTTTGTTCCTTGTTGGAACATTTTTATTGTTGGGATATCATTATTGTACCTTGTTTACTTTAATGCACCTATATACTTGGTAAAGGGTGGAAGGCTCGGCCTTATGCCTGGTGTTTTGTTCCACTCTTGCCGCCCTAGTTTCCGTCATACCGGTGTTATGTTCCTTGATTTTGCGTTCCTTACACAGTTGGGTTATAATGGGAACCCCTTGACAGTTCGCCTTGAATAAAACTCCTCCAGCAAGACCCAACCTTGGTTTTACCATTTGCCACCTAGCCTTTTTCCCTTGGGTTCCGTGGACTCAAGGGTCATCTTTATTTTAAACCCCCGGGCCAGTGCTCCTCTGAGTGTTGGTCCAAACTAGAGTCCTTTGCAGCGCCCCTCGGGGAAACTCGAGGTTTGGTTTTAGTTGTACGGAGCGCTCATCCGGTGTGCCCTGAGAACGAGATATGTGCAGCTCCTATCGGGATTTGTCGGCACATTCGGGCGGCTTTGCTGGTTTAGTTTTACCATTGTTGAGATGTCTTGTAATCGGGATTCCGAGTCTGATCGGGTCGTCCTGGGAGAAGGAATATCCTTCGTTGACCGTGAGAGCTTGTGATGGGCTAAGTTGGGACACCCTGCGGGAATTTGAACTTTTGAAAGCCATGCCCGCGGTTATGGGCAGATGGGAATTTGTTAATGTCCGGTTGTAGAAAACCTGAAACTAAACTTAAGTAAAATGAATCAACAGCGTGTGTAGCCGTGATGGTCTCTTTTCGGTGGAGTCCGGGAAGAGAACACGGTCTCGTGTTATGTTTGAACGTAAGTAGTCTAGGATCACTTATTGATCATAGATTCTCGACCGTGCCTTGCCTTTCTCTTCTCACTCTCATTTGCGTAAGATTAGCCACCATATATGCTAGTGCTTGCTGCAGCTCCACTTCATACCTTTTCCCTACCCATAAGCTTAAATAGTCTTGATCGCGAGGGTGTGAGATTGCTGAGTCCCCGTGACTCACAGATTACTTCCAAAACCAGATGCAGGTGTCGATGATACCATTCCAGGAGATGCGACTGAGCTCAAGTGGGAGTTCGATGAGGACTCAGGATGTTACTACGTTTCCTTTCCAGACGATCAGTAGTGGAGCCCAGTTGGGGCGATTGGGGATCTTATGCATTTGGGGTTGTCTTTATTTTGGTTCCGTAGTCGGACCTTGATTGTATCTGGATGATTATAATGCTATATTTATGTATTGTGTGAAGTGGGGATTGTAAGCCAACTCTGTACCTCTTTCTTCTTCAGTACATGGGATGTGTAAAGATTACCCCTCTTGCGACTTTGCCTACAATGCGGTTATGCCTCTAAGTCGTGCTCCGACACGTGGGAGATATAGCCGCATCGTGGGTGTTACAGATTCGGAAAGGAAGAACAAGTCATCAAAGAGCTACACAAAACGAAGACATCAAGCTCATGTTGGTGAATGGGTATCCAGCTCCAACTCCGACAATCACTCCGAAAAAGTTACCACTCCGACTCTAAATACACTCAAGATGAAGGTGTTGTCGGTCTAGCACTTGTGTCAACCGACTCCTATGACATATTTGACTCACCAAATGAAGGAATTGGAAGATGCTTCATGGCTAAAGGCCCAAAGGTATCACACCCCAAGTATGTTGATTTCAATAGTGATGAAGATGATTTGCTAGGTGATGATGATTTACTTGTTGACAACTCTAGTTGTGAAAACTATGATGAACTTGCTATTAATCATGCTAATCAAGATAAAACGAATGACAATGATAAGAAGGAGATTGAGCGTCTAACTAAAGAACTAAACACTCTTAAGTTAGCTCATGAAACTACCTTGGAAGATCATCGAGAACTTTTAAAGACTCATGAGAAGCTATGCTTTGAAAAGCTCAACCTTGAGCAAGAGCATGAGTTCTTAAAGGAAATCAATGATGATCTTCGCAAGAAAAGTTCTTCTTACATTGCCAGGTGTTTACTCTTGTCTACTTACATGCCACAAGTTAAATCTAGCAACAAGAACAAGAAAGATTCTTCTTCTAGTAGTAACAATAATCATGCTAAAACCAATGTTGTTGCTTCTAGTAGTTCTCTTGATTCCACTAATGATTCTCTTAGCCAAGTTACACTTGAGCAAGAAAATAGCTTATTGAAGGGAATTATAGAGAAAGGTGTTTACAAGAGTCTTGCTGGAAGTAAGCAATTTGAGGAAATTGTACGCAAGCAAGGAAGACACTGGAAGAATCAAGGTGTTGGTTTTGAACGAAAGTTCAATGCCAATGGAGTTGAGTGGGAATAAGATCAATACCCCAAGACGAAGTTTGTTCCCCAACAAAAGAAGTATGATCCTAATTCTTTCCAAGGAACACAAGCTCAAGATTATCTTCCACCATAAGACCACAAGCTAAAGGGCAAGGACAAGCTTCAAGAGGAGATTTATGCATTTGAAGAAGCCCCTAAGGCATTGGTCAAGTGGGTTCCCAAGACTACATCAAGTTCTACTTCATCGAGTATGACTACAACTCCAAGGATTCCCATCAAGATGGTGTGGATCCCGAAGAAGAAGAACTAGAGAGTTCTTGAGGGTGACTCCGCCAACATACTTTACTCATACCATTTTGGCAAGGACAAGTGCAAACAGCTTCCATATCTTGCACTAGTTCAAGGAGTCACAAACCCTCTTGTTGGTAAGATAAGGGACAAGGTAACCTAATGCATTCATGGACATCATCTCATGTGAATATCACTCTATGTATATGGATATCCTTGTTTGTTCCTTGTGGGACTAACCCGTGTAGGTATTGAAAGTGCAACTCACTCCAAAGGATTGCTCCGAATGATCTACATCAACTTTGAGCACCTACATCTTCAACACCTACATGAAGTCATCATCGACAAAACCCAAGGTTAGTTCATCCCTCCTAGGGGGGATATCACATCTAGGAGGAGCTTTACTCTAATCAATTGAGCTAAAGCAACTCTAACGATGTGAACACAACAATGCATTATGTAAAAGTGGTAACCCAATTGTGCTTAAACAATGAGTATGACCTACGATCAAATGTTCTCATTTGACTCCTCAATCAATATACTCATATATAGATGACCTAGTCATCGCCAAATTGCTTGATAGATGCTAGGGTGATTGTGCATGCTTTTCCACATATTTCATTTGCCATCTTATTGTGTGAGCATGTTGGTTGCATATTTTACTCATTCGAGGACATCCATTTGTTGCCTTGATTGTTTGGATTTTTCTCTTTTGCGAAATGGATGGACAAGAATGCCTAAGGACTTCCTCTAGCTATCTATGCTTTTCTTGTCTCAAACTCTATTCATGATACAACACAAAGTTTGATCAAGTTAGATTTGAACCACTCTGTGTGAGGAGCACTCGGAGTTCCGGATTCGTCATAGACTTAAACTTCCAAAACCTCTTTGTGCATTTCGGTATGGCTGAGTCATCCATTTCGGTCACACCGAGATCACTAAGTTGATCTAGGTTTCAATCTCGGTGCAACCGATTTGAACTTTTCGGTCACACCGAGTTGCAGTAACCGCTTGCGGTTCTGCATCTCGGTGCCACCGAGTTGTTCCACTCGGTCACACCGACAGGGTCAGGATATATATACCCACGGGTGAGATTTTGGAAATTTCTTCAAACTCCTCAGCCCACGCGGGTGTCCTGCTCTGCCTCCTCGGGTCTACAGATCGTATCCTCGCCACCAGCGACCTCCCGCCACTGGTTTCCATCACCGTCAATGGAAATCTGCTCCGCCGTTATCGCCGTAGCGTCCCGTAGAACTAGGGTATGGGTTCGACCCTTGTGCTATTCTTTTACCTCTGATTCATAGCACATTGTTTTGCCATGATCTTTACCACATATGCAAACACTCTATCCACTGAAAACATCCTTTAGGTTAGATTTGATTTGAAAATTTAGGGTTAGGTCTCCGCCGAACTCATCTCAGACCGACCGAGTTGTAGAAATCGGTCCCACCGATTTGGCTTAGGCTATAACACTTGCAATTTTCGGCCTGACGAAAAACTGCAAATCGGTGTGACCGAGTTCGATTCTCTGTGAAACCCTAGCAATCTCGGTGCCACCGAACTGTGACCCGGTTTGACCGAGTTCACTAGTTTAGGTTCCAAAAGCTTCTTTGGTATCACCGAGTTTACAAATCGGTAGCTCCGAAATGCTTTCTGTGGAGAACTAAAACTAAGTTTTTAAGTCATCTGTTTTGCAAAAACTCTGCACTTTGTGATGCCCGTCCACTCTATCTCATCTACATATATTCACATGGTTTGCTGTCAGTGGGTTTGCAGAGATGTATGATTAGAGTGACAGTCAGAATAGGTCCGAGGAACATGTGCAGCTGAGTGAGGGTTCAGATCCCTCGAGCACTTCTGATGATGGCAGCAGGAGCACTCCCAGCAACTTGCCAAAGGCAGCCACCAGATCTAGGAAGAAGAGAACCTCAGAATCTGAGGATGAGGATTATGTTGCCACTAAGGAGGAAGTAAGCTCCAAGAAGAAGGTGCTGAAAAAGGAGTATGGCACAACTACTACAGTTAAGCCAGGAATGAATAAGAAGGCTCCAGCAAAGAGAATTCCTATGTCTAAGGCCATAGCCTCTACTCAAGAGACAATGGAGTTCACTCTTGAACCCAAAGAAGGCGGAGAAGGCAAGAAAAGGAAGGAGAGGGTCAAGAAGACCATTGCCAGAGTCATTGGCAAGCCATCCATGATGAGAGATCCCTTTGAAGAAGAGAAAGAGGATGCTGCGCCAGCACCCAAAGCTCAGAAGCTTATGGGAGATGCTATAAAGCCAGGGGCTGCTCCATCAAAGCCCAAGACAGCTCCCAAAGCTCTAGCTTAGAAGCCTAGTAGGCCCAAGAGGAACACCAGAAGTATACCTGTTGAAGAAAAGAACAAGGCCCCAGTGCCTCAGGCTGAAGAAGAAGATGATGAGTCTCTTATTTTGAGAAAATTGAAGCCCAAGATTCCAGACCATAATGATGCTCATCCAGTCGCTGAGAACATGCACATCAGGAAAGATTCAGGACTGAGATTGTGGAGAGAGTCTGATCCTTATGCTATGAGGAGGAGGACTGTTGTTGACTACCGGTTTCATACAAAGGAACAATAAGACTTTTATGAAACTATTTTGCTTGACAAGAAGCCCATTGTCTGTGACATGAGATGGGTTGATTGGGAATACATCCAAGAGAATGAAGATCACTTTCCAGGAGTTTATGACAGCTTCAAAGCATGTGGAGTAGATGAGTTTGTTGGACAGATGCTCACAAAATGGAATGATGAGCTGATCATGCAGTTTTACTCTAGTACTCACTTTTACCCAGATGGGAAGATCATATGGATGTCAGAAGGTACTAGGTACCAATCCATAGTTGAAGAATGGGAAAAATTGATAAATGCCCCAGAAGAACATGAAGATGACTTGGATGTGTATGCCAAGAAGAAGAAGACCACAACACTATGGCTAACATGTACAAGGAGATCCCAGATAAAGCTTTGGAGACTCACAAGCTTGGATATGTACATTTCTTGTTGTCTGGTCTGCCTACTATCAACTGGATCCTAAGGCACACTCGGCTACCCAAGTCAGGAGATCACACGATGATCAGAGGGCACTCTATCAACCTACTACAGCTTTTTGATGTCCCTCAGAAGTTCAAGGTCATGAGTCTGATTGTAGAGACAATCAAGAGGACTGCTGTTGACCAGAAGATAAGCTGTGGGTATGCTCCACACATTCAGGAGCTCATCAACTCCAAGATGGGCACGGGAACATATCTGTTGGATAAGGAACATCTACCCCTGTATCCAGATTTTGAAGATAATACTGTTGTGATGAATGAGGAGGAACCATCATCAGTTCAAACACAGGAGAAGAGAGCTAAAGCAAAGGCTGAGAAAGATGCCAAGATGCCAAGTGTTGAAGAGGCATCTCAAGTTTTCCTGAAGAACAAGCAAGATCAACTTGCATATCTGATCCAGTCTACACTGAGGATTGAGAAGGGCTTGGCCACCCTGACTCAAAACCAGGAGAGCTTGGAGAGGATCATAGAGACCAAATTTTATGATCTTGATCTGAAGGTAACTGAGATTCAAACAACAGTTGAGCAGCTTCAGGAGGAAGCAGAAGAGAAGAGAGGCAAGGCAACCACAGATGCATTTCAGTGAGTGCTAAGTATTCAGAGGTTTGCTGTCGTGCAAGTGATAGATTCTAGAGCTATAGCATCAGCACCAGCAGCTATAGCTCCAGTGCCACCTCTAGCCGCCACTCCACCAGCTCCAACTACATCAACAGATGCCTTCGTCCTTGGAGTTCTCTCTACACCACCTCCCGAAGACCAAGCTTGAGAGACGCATAGCACTACAAGAAAAAGACACATCCGTGACATTTTGGGCCGATGAAATTTTTTTCTGTCATACTTATGACACTTCTATGACGATAATTGTGACAAAACCCGGTATCATCATAGATGTGGTGGGGTCCTACTTCTATGACAAAAAATCATGATAGAAAATGGGCTTTTCATCCTGGGCAAGCCGGAGGCGCAGCTGCATGACATTCTTTGGGCCGTCCATGACGGAAAAAACCATGGTAGAAGCGAGGGCGAGGAAAATATCGGGGTGTTCTCGGTTACGGTGGGTGGTCGGGGCCAAGCAATGCGCGTTTCTCTCATACACGCACGCGTGTGGGTGCAAGGCATTGGGCTCTAACTGAACCCGAGCGAGGCGTTGGGCTCTAACTGAACTCGAGCGATTGCACTGCAGGCTACGCGTTATTGAACCCGAGCGTTCGATCGATGGGTGTTAACTGAACCCGATCGAGCGATTCCTTCGCTACTGCCTCTGGATGAACAGTGAGCATTGCTGGGGGGTTGGATGAACAGTTCCCGATGGGGATGGATGAACAGGATCCCGTGGTGTTGCCTCTGGATGAACAATGAGTGTTGCTGGGGGGTTTGGATGAACAGTTCCCGGTGGGGGTGGACGAACAGGACCCCATGGTGTTGCCTCTAGATGAACAGGACCCCGATGGATCGAGCCGGTTGGGGCTGGATGAATAGGACCTCGTGGAGGGCTGGATGAACAGGACCACCCCGTGGATGGCAGGATGAACAGTGGACGGTGGAGGGCTGGATGAACAGTTGCCCATGGAGGGGTGGTTGAACAGGAGGCCATGGAGAGGGCTGGTTGAACAGTAGCCGGTGGAGTAGCGCGCGGTGGAGGCTAGATGAACAGGAGCCCATGGATGAACAGTCGCAGTTGGAGGCTGGAGGAGGTCGACGGTGGATGAACAGTAGCCCATGGAGGCTGGAGGGGGTCGACGATCGAGATGAACAGTATCCCGTGGAGTCCCGTTTTGCGGTACGCCACACCCCTCCCGATGAACAGGACCCCCGTTTTGACCGTAGCGCTCCAACACAAGTCTGTTTCCTTCGTTTTGCGGTACGCCACACCCCTCCCGATCAACAAGACCCCGTTTCGACCGTAGAAGGTCTGTTTCCTCCATTTTGCGGTACGCCAGACCCCTCCCGATGAACAGGATCCCGTTTCGAACATGGCCGGTCGAACACAAGGCCATTTCCTCCTTCTGTGGTACGCCAGGCCTCGTTTCCATCAGCTGTTCCATCCAAGCCCTCCCGATGAACACGACGACGCATTGCGTTCCGACCTAGCCGTTTGGCTCCCCATGAACATGACGACGACACTGTTTCTCTGTTCCGACCCAGCCATGTACACGAGCCCTGGCCATACGTACGCGCGAGTAGGCATTCGAGACCCCGCCCGTATGTACGTACGTGGGCGTATTTACTTTCTTGCACCCTGGCCGCTGTACGTACGTGTACATGCTACGTGCGTGCCTCTGCTACGACACGTGCGCGCCTCTACATCGACCAGTATGTACGTACACATTCGCGACTAGAATGACAACGCTATGTACGCTTCGACCAGGTGGGTCCCGACTGTCAGGCACTTCCTTGCGTGCGAAGATGTAGCTGGTGGGTCCCAGCAGTCAGGGGGCGAATCCTTTTTTTTGCCTGGACGCAATTCCTTGTGTGCGAAGATGTAGCTGGTGGGTCCCAGCAGTCAGGGGGAAACATTTTTTTGCGAAATACGGTGGCCCGTCCGGTGGGTCCTTGCTGTCAGGTGGAGGAATAATTATTTTACGCGTAATAAGGAGGCACTTCCTTGCTGCGGCCATGGACCCAGCTGTCAGCCTCTCCACATACAGTCCACGTCCGATGGAAGCCGTTCCTTGACTATGTTGACCACGCCACGCCGAGAGCACCAGGGCGATGGACGAGGGCGAGGCCTAGGAAGGGGACAACGCAGAGCCGGGGAAGACGCGATAGTGGAAGCCCCCGCGGAGAGGAGTACGAGGGTTCACTGGTTCGGCTGCGGTGTCAGGCTGTCATCGCCGCAGGGCCTAGCCAGCGGTGGGAATAGTAGGGGGCGATGAGGCCTCCGCGGCAGCACAACCGACCACGGGAGGCAGGAGCATGCGGCATGACCGGCGCTGCTTTGGGCGGCTGGAGCAAGAAGACCAAAGGTTGAAGAAGCACTACGGCCGTTGGATGGACATCATACGGTCACTGGAGCTAGAATCATTCATATTGACTAAGTTGACAAAGCACTCCGTCCCCGTCAACTTAGTAGGCCCACAAGTCAGCCACCTACCAAGGTGGGTCCCAACTAGCAGGGGGAGTATTCATTTTTTCGTGCGTAATAAGGAGGCACTTCGGTGGGTCCGAGCTGACGGCGGGGGGAACATTTTTTCGCGAAATACGGTGGCGCGTCCGGTGGGTCCCAACAGTCAGGGGGGAAACGTTTTTTTCGCCAAATACGGTGCCCGTCCGGTGGGTCCCTGCTGTCAGGTGGAGGAATAATTATTTTCTGCATAATAAGGAGGCACTTCCTTGTGGCTGTTGTGGACCCATCTGTCAGCCTCTCCACGTACAGTACTCTTCCGATGGAAGTCGTTCCTTGACCATGTTGACAACGCCGTGGCGAGAGCACCAGGGCGGTGGACGACGGCGAGGCCTAGGAAGGGGACGACGTGGAGCCGGGGAAGACGCGACAGTGGATGCCCACGTGTAGAGGAGTATGAGGGTTTGCTGGTTCGCTGCGGTGTGAGGCCGCCGTCACCGCGGAATAACAGGGGGTGTGGGTGAGTAGAGGGATGGCCTGGCCAGTGGTGGGAGTAGTAGGGGGCGGTGAGGCCTCTACGGCATCGCAGCCGGCCACGGGAGGCAGGAGCACGAGGCACGACCGGTGCTGCTTTGGGCGGCTGGAGCAAGAAGACCAGAGGTTGAAGAAGCACTACGGCCGTTGGATGGACATCGTACGGTCACTGGAGCTAGAATCGTTCATATTGACTAAGTTGACAAAGCCCTCCATCCCCGTCAACTTAGTTGGCCCACAAGTCAGCCTCCCACTATTATGGGTCCCAGCTAGCAGGGGGTATTCATTTTTTGTGCGTAATAAGGAGGCACTTCCTTGCGTGCGAAGATATAGCTAGTGGGTCCGACGTGTCAACAGTGGGAACGTTTTTCGCAAAATACAGAGGCCCTTCCGGTGGGTCCCAACTGTCAGGTGGAGGAATCATTATTTTGCGCGTAATAAGGAGGCATTTCCTTGCGTGCGGCCATGGAGCCAGCTATCAGCCTCTCCACGCACAATCTACTTCTGATGGTGTCGTTCGTTGACCATGTTGACCACTCCGCGCCGAGCGCATCGAAGGTGGTGGACGATGGCGAGGCCCAGGACAGCAACGAGACGGAGATGGGAAGACGCGGGAGTAGAGTCGTAGACGGAGAGGTGTACACGGGTTAACTGGTTCTGGTGCGGTGTGGTTCGGCAGTCGGTGGAGAAGAACAGGAGGTGTGGAGGGGTGGAGGCGGGAGCAGGTGGTCCCTGCGGCGCTGGAGGAAGAAGACGAGAGATTGAAGATGGATGCCGGTTGTTGGATGTAAATCCAATGGCTAACAATGTCAGAATCATTTGTTGACTAAGTTGACAACGACTTGCATTGGCTTCGACCTATTGGCCCACATTTCAGCTTCCAAAAATGTGGCACATATTCAACCTATTTTTTCAGAATTTACAGTCTTTTTTTGGGGGGGGGTAGAATTTACAGTCCATTTGATCTCCTTTTTTTGAATTACAGTCCATTAGCTGGGCTGGGTGAACAAATAATGTAGCGTCCATGCGGCCATTTATGTTTTTCCTAAAAAATTACAGGTCATTTGTACTTTCTTGAAATACACGATTTTGCTGGGCTTATTATAATTATAATGTTGGGGTGGACGCAGCAATGTTATCAAAAAATAAACAGGGGCTGAGCATTTTGTTATATATATATATATATATTTAAATAATAAGTGATTTATTATTAAATTGGTCCTTCAATCTTACCAAGCTTTTGTACACAATCATCAGGATTTTCGTTGCCAAAAAATCCAGGATTTTATTGTTAATAAATTAGTTTTATAAGTTAATAAGATGTGTGATATTGTTTTCTTACATATGTAAGCATCTGTTAAATATACGATGACAATAACAATAATATATAATAACATATAAAATAATTTAAATATATATAATATAGTTAGAAGGAAAACATAAGTTGGACTATGCGTTCCAATTCTTATATAGAAAAATAGAACAGACTTCTGCGTTTTCTTTAAAAAAATACATAAATTGGGCTGCCGATGTTTCAGGAAAAATAAAACCTCGGATGAGAGGCCCATAGGCCGTCATGTATCGACCGGCCTATGGACCTCTCATCCGAGGTCGTGGGCTGCGCATGTTAAAAAAGAAAGCCTAGACAGGGCAGCCCAAAACCCAGCTTATACTTGCTGCCCTAGTGATAATAAATGATACCTGCCAGCTCCCCGGCTTCGTTGTGAATTTATCTCCTATAGTAACTGCATTGAAGCACCTAAAAAATGTAACTACGTTGACAAACCCGTGGGCCCCAACATCAGTATAGCATTAGGAGGAAGTATTTTTTCGATGAGGCACTTGCTTGCGTACGACCATAGACCTGGTGGGTCCCGACTGTCCGCCTCTCCACATACAGTCCTCTCCAGATTCCTCTCGTTTCTTCAGCATGTTCACAACGGCAAACAATGGCGTTGCGGCAAGCGCACAAAGGCGCAGGAGAAGATCCGACCACCTGAGGAAGTGCCTTATTAGTAACGAAACAACTGAACTAGCCTAGTGGCCGAGTGATACGTCTCCAACATATCTATAATTTTTGATTGCTCCATGCTTTATTATCTACTGTTTTGGACATTGTTGGGCTTTATTATCCATTTTTATATTATTTTTGGGACTAACCTATTAACCGGAGGCCCAGCCTAGAATTGATGTTTTTTGCCTGCTTTAGGGTTTCAAAGAAAAGGAATATCAAACGGAGTCCAAACAGAATGAAACCTTCGGGAACGTGATTTTCTCAACAAACAAGACTCGGGAGACTTGGACTCTACGTCAAGACACAAAAGAGGAGGCCACGAGGTAGGGGGCGCACCTACCCCCCCCCCTCCCCAGGCGCGCCCTCCACCCTCATGGGCCCCCTGTTGCTCCACCGGCGTACTCCTTCCTCCTATATATACCTACGTATCCCCAAACGATCAGATATGGAGCCAAAAAACCTAATTCCACCGCCGCAAATTTCTGTATCCACGAGATCCCATCTTGGGGCCTGTTCCGGAGCTCCACTGGAGGGGGCATCGATCACGGATGGCTTCTACATCAACACCATAGCCTTTCCGATGAAGTGTGAGTAGTTTACCTCAGACCTACGGGTCCATAGTTATTAGCTAGATGGCTTCTTCTCTCTTTTTGGATCTCAATACAATGTTCTCCCCCTCTCTTGTGGAGAACTATTCGATGTAATCTTCTTTTTGCGGTGTGTTTGTTGAGACCGATGAATTATGGGTTTATGATCAAGTCTATCTATGAATAATATTTGAATCTTCTCTGAATTCTTTTATGTATGATTAGTTATCTTTGCAAGTCTCTTCGAATTATCAGTTTGGTTTGGCCTACTAGATTGATCTTTCTTGCAATGGGAGAAGTGCTTAGCTTTGGGTTCAATCTTGCGGTGTCCTTTCCCAGTGATAGTAGGGGTAGCAAGGCACGTATTGTATTGTTGCCATCAAGGATAACAAGGTGGGGGTTTCATCATATTGCATGAGTCTATCCCTCTACATCATGTCATCTTTCTTAAGGCGTTACTCTGTTTTCATTAACTTAATACTCTAGATGCATGCTGGATAGCGGTCGATGAGTGGAGTAATAGTAGTAGATGCACACAGGAGTCGGTCTACTTGTCTCGGACGTGATGCCTATATACATGATCATACCTAGATATTCTCATAACTATGATCAATTCTATCAATTGCTCAGGAGTAATTTGTTCACCCACCGTAGAATACTTATGCTCTCGAGAGAAGCCACTAGTGAAACCTATGGCCCCCGGGTCTATCTTTATCATATTGATCTCCTACTACTTAGTTATTTCCTTTGCTTTTTACTTTGCCTTTATTTTACTTTGCATCTTTATCACAAAAATACCAAAAATATTATCTTATCATATCTATCAAATCTCACTCTCGTAAGTGGCCGTGTAGGGATTGACAACCCCTATCCGCGTTGGTTGCGAGGATTTATTTGTTTTGTGCAGGTACGAGGGACTCGCGCGTAGCCTCCTACTGGATTGATACCTTGGTTCTCAAAAACTGAGGGAAATACTTACGCTACTTTGCTGCATCATCCCTTCCTCTTCGGGGAAAACCAACACAGTGCTCAAGAGGTAGCACCGAGTGACACTACCCGACAGCTGTTCCGCCCGGGTTCGATTCCACCTGTGCAGAGAAAATATCTCCAAATTTTTTGCCTCTGCCTTCATTGACATGTGGGTCCCAATTGTCATCTATGCACACCACGTCCAACACTTGCCAAAATTCGTCCCTCGTTTTCTCTGTTTTTCGCACACTCGACATTGTGTGGGCATCTTGAAAATAGCATATCTTTTTGACTGTGCATCATATGAAGATGTGCTATGCATGAATGTTGATTAGCATGATGTTAACTGGCTAGTAGTTCTGATGACCCACAAGTATAGGGGATCCATCGTAGTCCTTTCAATAAGTAAGAGTGTCGAACCCAATGAGGAGCAGAAGGAAATGATAAGCGGTTTTCTGCAAGGTATTCTCTGCAAGTACTGAAATTATCGGTAACATATAGTTTTGTGATAAGGTAATTGGTAACGAGTAGCAAGTAATAAAAGTAAATAAGGTGCAGCAAGATGGCCCAATCCTTTTTGTAGCAAAGGACAAGCCTGGAAAAACTCTTATATGATGTAAAGTGCTCCCGAGGACACATGGGAATTATCGTCAAGCTAGTTTTCATCACGATCATATGATTCGCGTTCGGTACTTTGATAATCTGATATGTGGGTGGACCGGTGCTTGGGTACTGCCCTTACTTGGACAAGCATACCACTTATGATTAACCCCTATTGCAAGCATCCGCAACTACAATAGAAGTATTAAGGTAAACCTAACCATAGCATGAAACATATGGATCCAAATCAGCCCCTTACGAAGCAACGCATAAACTAGGGTTTAAGCTTCTGTCACTCTAGCAACCCATCATCTACTTATTACTTCCCAATGCCTCCCTCTAGGCCCTAACAATGATGAAGTGTCATGTAGTCGATGTTCACATGACACCACTAGAGGGATGACAACATACATCTAATCAAAATATCGAACGAATACAAAATTCACATGACTACTAATAGCAAGACTTCTCCCATGTCCCCAGGAACAAACATAACTACTCACAAAGCATATTCATGTTCATAATCAGCGGGGTATTAATATGCATAATGGATCTGAACATATGATCTTCCACCAAGGAAACCAACTAGCATCAACTACAAGGAGTAATCAACACTACTAGCAACCCACAGGTACCAATCTGAGGTTTGGATACAAAGATTGGATACAAGAGATGAACTAGGGTTTGAGATGAGATGGTGCTGGTGAAGATGTTGATGGAGATTGACCCCCTCGCGATGAGAGGATCATTGGTGATGATTTCCCCCTCCCGGAGGGAAGTTTCCCCGGCAGAACAGCTCCGCTGGAGCCCTAGATTGGTTCCGCCAAGGTTCCGCCTCGTGGCGGCGGAGTCTCATCCCTAAAGCTTGCTTATGATTTTTTTCCTCAATGAAAGACTCCATATAGTAGAAGATGGGCATCAGAGGGCCACCAGGGGGGCCACGAGGCAGGGGGCGCGCCCAGGGGGTAGGGCACGCACCCCACCCTCGTGGCCAGGGTGTGGCCCCCCTCTGGAACTTCTTGCGCTCAGTATTTTTTATATATTCTGGAAATAGCTTCCGTGAAGTTTCAGGAATTTTGGAGCTGTGCAGAATAGGTATCTAATATTTTCTCCTTTTCCAGCCCTGAATCCCGGCTGCCGGCATTCTCCCTCTTTATGTAAACCTTGTAAAATAAGAGAGAATAGGCATAAGTATTGTGACATAATGTGTAATAACAGCCCATAATTTAATAAATATCGATATAAAAGCATGATGCAAAATGGATGTATCAACTCCCCCAAGCTTAGACCTCGCTTGTCCTCAAGCGGAAGCCGAAATCGAAAAATATGTCCACATGTTTAGAGATAGAGGTGTCGATAAAAATAAAATACGGACATGAGGGCATCATGATCATTCTTAGAACAGCAACACACACACACACACACACACACACACACACAGATATATATATATATATATATATATATATATATATATATATATATATATATATATATATTGTCATATGATCTCTTATGCTAAAGTAACAATTCAATCACAATTTCAAGTATGAATCATAAACTTCATTGAGGACCAACAAACTCTAATCTCAGTCATTGAGGCAATTGCAATTTATCATAACATAGGAAAGAGTCAATATAAGATATTTTAAGCAAGTCCACATACTCAACCATCCTTTAGTCTTTCACAATTGCTAACACTCATGCAATATTTATGGGTATGAAGTTTTAATCGGACACAGAGAAAGATAGGGGCTTATAGTTTTGCCTCCCAACGTTTTACCTCAAGGGTAATGTCAACAATAATAGTTCATGAAGACTCACATCCAATTAGCTATATATATCAGGATCTTTCCAACATATTGTGCTTGCCAAAGGATAAAATGTAAAAAGGAGAGGTGAAGATCACCATGACTCTTATGTAAGGTAGAAGATAAAAGTAAAAGATAGGCCCTTCGCAGAGGGAAGTAGAGGTTGTCATGCGCTTTTATGGTTGGATGCACGAAATCTTAATGCAAAAGAACATCACTTTATATTGCCAATTATGATATGGACCTTTATTATGTAGTCCATCGCTTTTATTTCTTCCACATCACAAGATCGTATAAAGCTTATTTTCTCCGCACTAATAAGTCATACATATTTAGAGAGCAATTTTTATTGCTTGCACCGATGACAACTTACTTGAAGGATCTTACTCAATCCATAGGTAGATATGGTGGACTCTCATGGCAAACTGGGTTTAGGAATATTTGGAAGCACAAGTAGTATCTCTACTTGTTGCAAAGAAATTGGCTAGCATGAAAGGGAGAGGCACGCTCAACATGTTGGATGATCCATGACAATATAATTTATCTTAGATGAAAGAAAACATAACCCATTACGTTGTCTTCCTTGTCCAACATCAACTCTTACATGTCATACTTTAATGAGTGCTCACAATCATAAAAGATGTCCAAGATAGTATATTTATATGTGAACCTCTCTTTCTTTATTACTTCCTATTAATTGCAACGATGACCAAAACTATGTTTGTCAACTCTCAACAACTTTTATTCATCATGCTTTTTATATGTGAAGTCATTACTCTCCATAAGATCCATATGATCTCTTTGTTTCTTTTTATTCTTTCTCTTTTTATTTTATTCCCTCAAGATCATAGCAAAATAGTCAAGCCCTTAACTCAACACTAATCTTTATTATATAGCTCACGGACTCGATTACATATGGGGATCATAAAGCAAAACTCACAACTAGATCATACTAAAACTTTATTCTACTAGATCAAAATATTACCAAAAGGATCGAACTAAGAAAAATGGTAAAGATAAAAGTTGTGATGGTGATACGATACCGGGGCACTCCCCCAAGCTTGGCAGTTGCCAAGGGGAGTGCCCATACCCATGTGTTTATATCTCTTTCTTCGGGGGTGGTGATGTGATATTCTTGGCGATGATGCCCCTTAGGATACGATTCTCTTCCTCGAGCTTATTGACTTGCTGCTTGAGGTTCATTACTTCCTTACGAAGCTTGCCAGTGACGGCTAAAGCTCCTTTCACCCAAGGATGTTGCATAGCTACGGGAGAACAAGTAACACTCTTTTTCATATTTTCATAAGAAAAAATCTAACATTGGAAGGGATAACCGAGTTTGGAATAGCTGAGCTCTGTGGTTCCCCCATCGTGAATCCTGCCCGGAAACGAGAAGTAACTTCTCGATCCTCCTCCATGGCATATATCCTTTTCAAGTCAGCTTCCATCTCTTCCTCCGTTGAGGGCCCAAAGTGATTGGCATCACTATTTGCCCCCGGACCTGGTGTCGGATGAGACACCCGACTCTCCCCGACTGACTCTTGAGAAGACATCTTGCTCTAATCTGCGGCAGAAATAGCTCGAAACAAAGATAAGAGATATTTGCATGATACGGTGGTCAAAACCTTCGGGAGATTATATAATGAATTTTTACCGACCAAAAGAACTATTGTGCAAGAAAACGGAGTCCGGAGAGCACACGAGGTGCCCACGAGGCAGGGGGCGCGCCTCCCACCCTCGTGGGAGCCCCGAGTCCTTTCCGGTCTGCTTCTTATTTTCCTATTTTATTTAATATTCCAAAACGGAGAAATATTGCCATTAGAACTGTTTCGGGGTCGGTTTACTTATCGTACCACATACCTATTCCTTTTCGGAGTCTGAAACATTCCGTAAAGTGTCCCTTATGTATTCCTCCGGGGTTATGGTTTCCATAATATTAGTTTCAACATTTATAGGAATACTTGAGATATAATGTTTAATTCTTTGATCGTTCACCACCCTCGGATTTGTGTCTTTGAAGTTGTTGATTTTTATGGCACCGGAACGATAGACCTCCTCGATAACATAAGGACCTTCCCGTTTAGAGAGGAGTTTGCCTGCAAAAAATCTTAAACGAGAGTTGTATAGCAATACATAATCACCTACATTAAACTCACGCTTTTGTATCCTTTCATCATGCCATATTTTAACTTTTTCTTTAAACAGCTTGGCATTTTCATAAGCCTAGGTTCTCCATTCATCAAGTGTGACGCCCCCGATTCGACCGTACACTAATTATACACGCAAACGTGTACGATCAAGATCAGGGACTCACGGGAAGATATCACAACACAACTCTATAAATAAAGTAAGTCATACAAGCATCATATTACAAGCCAGGGGCCTCGAGGGCTCGAATACAAGAGCTCGATCATAGACGAGTCAGCGGAAGCAACAATATCTGAGTACAGACATAAGTTAAACAAGTTTGCCTTAAGAAGGCTAGCACAAACTGGGATACAAATCGAAAGAGGCGCAGGCCTCCTGCCTGGGATCCTCCTAAACTACTCCTGGTCGTCGTCAGCGGACTGCACATAGTAGTAGGCACCTCCCGAGTAGTAGTAGTCGTCATCGACAGTGGCGTTTGGCTCCTGGGCTCCATCGTCTGGTCGCAACAATTGGGTATAGAAAGGGGGAAAAGAGGGAGCAAAGCAACCGTGAGTACTCATCCAAAGTACTCGCAAGCAAGGAGCTACACTACATATGTATGCATTGGTATCAAATGGATTAAGGGTATCATATGTGGACTGAACTGCAGAATGCCGGAATAAGAGGGGGATAGCTAGTCCCATCAAAGACTACGCTTCTGGCCACCTCCATCTTGCAGCAGAAGAAGAGAGTAGATGGTAAGTTCACCAAGTAGCATCGCATAGCATAATCCTAACCGATGATCCTCCCCTCGTCGCCCTGTGAGAGAGCGATCGCCAGTTGTATCTGGCACTTGGAAGGGTGTTTTATTAAGTATCCGGTTCTAGTTGTCATAAGGTCAAGGTACAACTCCAAGTCGTCCTGTTACCGAAGATCACGACTATTCGAATAGATTAACTTCCCTGCAGGGGTGCACCACATTTCCCAACACGCTCGATCCCCTTTGTCCGGACACACTTTTCTGGGTCATGCCCGGCCTCGGAAGATCAGCACGTCGCAACCCTACCTAGGCACAACAGAGAGGTCAGCACGCCGGTCTAAATCCTATGGCGCAAGGGTCTGGGCCCATCGCCCATTGCACACCTGCACGTTGCGAACGCGGCCGGCGAGCAGACCTAACCTCCCTTATACAAAAGCAGGCGTTCCAGTCCAACCCGACGCGCGCCGCTCAGTCGCTGACGTCATGAAGGATTCGGCTGATACCACGACGTCGAGTGCCCATAACTGTCCCCGCGTAGTTGGTTAGTGCGTATAGGCCAGTAGCCAGACTCAGGTCAAATACCCAGATCTCGTTAAGCGTGTTATTTTGAAATAACCGCGAACGCCGACTAGGGCCAGGCCCACCTCTCTCCTAGGTGGTCTCAACCTGCCCTGTCGCTCCGCCACAAAGTAACAGTCAGGGGCCGTCGGAAACCCAGGCCCACCACTACCTGGATGGAGCCACCTGCCCCTTCAGCCCCCACATCACAATCACTTGCGAGTACTCAACGAGCCGACCCGACTTTAGTAACCACCTGTAAGTATGTATATATGTATAAGTATATACCCGTGATCACCTCCCAAGTGATCACGGCCCGATAGTATACCATGGCAAATAGACAAGAATGTAGGGCCACTGATGATAAACTAGCATCCTATACTAAGCATTTAGGATTGCAGGTAAGGGTAACAACTATAGCAACAATGACAGGCAATGCAGCAGAATAGGATTAACCGAAAGCAGTAACATGCTACACTACTCTAATGCAAGTAGTAGAGAGAAGGAATAGGCGATATATGGTGATCAAGGGGGGGGGGGCTTGCCTGGAAGCTCAGCCGAGAATGGGGGGTCATCAACACCGTAGTCGATCGGGGTTGCCGGCAGTCTCGGGGTCTACCGGAAAGAAGTAACGGAGGGGGAACACAATAAATAAGAGAGCAACCAAAGAATCACAAAACATAACGAGGTAATACGCGATGCTAGGTATGCCCTAACGCAGTATTAGGTGATACCGATGAAGGGGGAAACATCCGGGAAAGTATCACCGGTATTTCGCGTTTTCGGACAGATGAACCGGAGGTGGGAAGCTGCATGTTCGCTATGCTAGGGATGTGTGGCGGACGAACGGGCTACGTATCCGGATCCGTCTCGTCGTTCTGAGCAACTTTCATGTACAAGGTTTTTCCATCCGAGCTACGGTTTATTTTATATTAATTATTAAAGATTTAAATCATTTTAGGAATAACAGAATTAATTAATTTAGGAAATACAATTATGACGTCAGCATGATGTCAGCGGTCAACTCTGACCGTTGACCAGTCAAACTGACCTTGTGGGTCCCACACGTCATTCTCTACTAACTAATTAACCTAGTTAATTAGCTTAATTAACAGATTAGTTAGGTTAGTTACTTAATTAGGTTTATTAAACACAATTAATTAATTTAATTAATTAACATTTTTATCTATTATTATTATTATTTTAAAATTCTTCTTTTTATAGTCATTATGGGGCTGGGGCCCCACATGTCATTGGCACATGTGTCAATAAATCATCTAACTAATTTTATCGGGGGGTCCCACTTGCCATGGACTACAAGCTAACTTATCACTAAGTACCCCTAACAATCTTTCAATCTTTTAATTAGGCCCTTGTTTAGTGGGTTGGCCGCATGTACAGAGAGCCAACAGGCCTCACACACGGCCGTGCACATAGCACAGGCAAGCCATGGCCATGGCACGGGAGCGTACAGGAGCACTCGGAGATGCGCGTGGGCTGGGCGGCTACGATGCGAGCAACAATAGCGGGGTAGGAGCAGGCAGAAGGAGCAGCAAAGTAGCAGCTAGGCAGCACGCAGGCAACAGCAACAGCAGGTAGCAAGCAGCGGCAGGCACGCGGGCGCGGCCAAGGCCCGGCCAGCGCGCGGGCAACACAGGGGAAAGCGGGCGCGGTACGCGGCGACAGCAGCAATGGGGAAAAGTGGGGGATCGAGGGAGGAGCTCACATCGGAGCGGCAAGCAAGGTGTGTGAGCTCGCGTGAGGCCGGATCCGCGACAGGGCCCCCGGGATCCGTCCATCTCCGGCGACGAGGCGGCTTGGCGCGGTATGGACGCGGAGAACCAGGCGACGACGGCCATGGCAGGAGCTCCAGCACGGCGGTGTCGCGAGGACAGTGGTAGGCGGCGGTTCCTCAGGCGCGGGCGCGCGAAGGACAGCAAGCCACCGGCGATTGGAGGCAGGGGCGCGCGAAGGATGGTGGGGGAAGCTGCGGGCGAGTGCCCACGCGTGCAGGCAGGCGCCGGCCACGGCCTGGCGCGGCCAAGGGAGGTGCGTGGCGTGAGCGGCGCCGACGAGGTAGCGGCGGGGCGATGGGCGGCGGCGCTAGGGGCGATGCGGTCGGGGCGGTTTGCCTCGATCTAGAACATGGGGGAGTTTTTTTTGAGACAATGAACATGGGGGAGTGGGGGAACGAGGGGAGAGGTGGGCGACGGGCTCTAGGGTTCGGTCGGGGGGTATGTGTAGGTCGGGGTGGGCTGGTTCTTATTTTTATTTTGTTCTGTTTTGTATTTTCCCTTTTACTGTTTTATTTTTACCTATCTTTTATGTTTTCTTTTATCTCTTTAATAGTTTGTAGCTTTACAAAAAGGAAAAACCAACACCTAAAATAGAGTTACAATTCCAACTACTGTCACTAAAAGTTTTATCCCTGAACAAAATAGTTTAGTATTTTATAAAATACAAAAGGCATTTATTTAACTGTTTTAGCTAATGTATTATTCATTTTAGAGTATTTAAACGTTGTATAAAAGTGTGGTTTCACCACCATAATTACCTATGCATTATTTGGCTCCACCCGAACATTTTAGTTTTTATATTTTAAAATTTTACTGTTTGCTTATATCTTAAATTTTAATTTGAATCATTTTTGAACTAACTCAAGTTTATCAACAGTAACCGAGGTGACGTGGCACAATTAGCATAGGTTTACTGTAGCTTGATTATCCGGGCGTCACAATTCTCCTCCACTACAAGAAATCTCGTCCCGAGATTTAAGAGGTAGAGTAAGGGGGAAGGGGTTTGGCTATGAAATTCTAACGGATCTTCTTGGTCTTGGTTGCTCTTCTCGAAGTGGTCGATCCATAGCGATGATGACTTCATTCATATGCATCGATGCATCATGATGAGGTTGTCGTCCTTCCTCCAGGAACTCCATCGTACTTACGAAGAATAAAGGGTGGGTATTCCGGGAGAACAGACCTCTACAAGGTTGACTATCTGGTCGATAACATCAGGGAAGGTGGCAGAAAGTAACTCTCGAATTGAAACTTAACAAAATATCGAAAGCAAAGTATGAAGGTAGCATGAGAACTTTCGATCGGATAGGCAATCGTTCGTTGCTCGAAACAGAGTGTGAAATGGGTTCAGAGCAACGGAAATAAGTATCGTGTCCGATACCAAAATTGATCACTAGGAAGGTGGCTCGTGAATTACATATGAAACGAAGCGCAAGGGATAACTTCAAAACAGGGATGTACAGGAGAGTCAGGTTTCGATCCTATGAAACTGTGGGTTATGGGCCCACCATGTGGGTTAAAAGTAGAAAGGCCGGTGATATTTAGCACAGTCGTGATAACAAGGCATGTCAAATGATGGCCTATCAATTATGTCGGCAACAATGTCGATACCAAGGGCGAGGGACGAAGAGAACCATTTTTCTGCTCGTTGAACGAGGCGGACCATTGGGCAAAGTTCTCGTCCATCGGTGGCTACCAGAATGTCATCAACAATAGTAACAGGGTTATACTTGACAAGGTTGTACACCGAGGTGTTTACATAAGCAGGGAAATATTATTGCTTGTATCATATGGATCACAAGAAAGGTTAAACCAAACAATGGAAAGGAAAATATGATTATCAGATCAAATAGAACAATGGAAAGGAAAATGTGTTTAAACACATATTTCAAGGGTATATCCTTCCCAATGATAAAGAGAGCATGATATCCATGACATGATATAATGTAGAAAACTCTTTAGGTAAGGGAAGATAAATTTCATGAAATTACCCATACAACGGTGTTTGGATAATTGAGCAGGAAACATTTAGCATTGGGCTTCAAATGTTCTTGTTGAAAATTGGAGTACCACATACATACTTCGAGATAGCGTTGACATGGTCTTTAAGCAAAGGTCAGACTTTGGATACTCAAAGGATCCATCAGGAACAATTTGTAGAATAAGTCTTACAATTTCCTCATGAAAGAATGGATAACCTTGCAGAAAAGGAAACTATAACACTAGGTGCTCCAGCCAGGTGTGCTAGGCATGACATCACCTTACCTGGTCATGTAAAGATGTTATTACTCCTGGAAACATGTTCCAACCATCATATCTGACCGAGATTCAGATCTGATTGGTGTCAGGATACCTCAGACTCAGGATGCCTGAGAAGAGGTGCAACAAAAATTGACGAGATGACATTATAAGATTCTCGGGAAATGAACTATAGAAGCAAGTTCCGAAGCAAGAGTTCATCATTAAATCAAGGGGAGGTGAGGAGGTGGCTGATTGACTCTGCGACAATTCATTGAGATTTCCAAAAGATGGGTTTCCACACTTATGTGAACAAGGAGATAACATTTGTCAGATCAAATGATATAATGAGGTATGCTCAAGGAAAACATACACAGTTAAACATTGATTGAAAGGTGCACCCGAAATATGGGCTTAGGTAGCATGATCAATGTTAGAATGGTAATTCGATAACCAATTGTCCAAGAATGAAATATCGACCATTAATTTCAAAGCATTAGGGTTGCTAGAAGTGCAGAATCCCAGCAGTTTCGTTCACTGCATCCCGGCTAGAATCAACACGCGGACTAAGAAACAAAGGGATACGGCGATAAGTATCACCGTATCAAGAATTGTTATGAGGTGGAGCAAGTCTCACAACATCCTTGACATAAAAGACAGTAATACTTCAAGGTAGAATATAAAGCAAGCTGGATAGCAGGTTGCATCCTTAACAAAACGAGTTTGTGATGAAAGAACGATAAGGGTTGTTGTCGATGGCAACACAAATCATCGAGGGGTAAGGATAGTATTTCTTATCAGGAATTCGACTGATATCCAGGAAGGAGTCAAGATGTTGATGATGATCACGACAAATTTTGTCGAGAGGCTCCACGAAGATTTAATAGATCGACGATGACATCAAGTTAAAGGAATGATGAAGTGAAAGGTTAATGGGACCAATGGTACGATACAAACTCGGAACCAAGCTTGTTGTTCAAGGCGAATGATATGACGAGGAAGATCGACGTAAGCTTAGCTCATCGTCAAAAGTTGTGCTCCGGAAAGAAGGACCAGGTAGCACAGTTAAAATTTAGCACAATAATGATATAGCCGATCGGGCTAGGAATGACTTGAAGGATTATTAAACTCGTAAGCAATGAAAATTACTTAGAGTTGTTGAATCGAAGTGCGGAATCGATTCACTTATCGGTGTTCTCGAGTGAAATAACTCAGAACCCGGAGGAAATCTGAAATCGGTGAGAAGCAATACTAGATGAAGACTCATAGGAAGCAACACAGTTCTTTGATATTCTCGAGATACTGGAGGGTATTACTCGAAGGAATATCAACATAAGGGTTGCGGAGATGTATTGATCCGCAGAAGACAAGTGTTTTCACTTGCTTGAGAAATGGGATCAAGTAGAAAATATGGTCGGAACCATGATTGCAAAGGATCAATTCACAGATACCAGATAATATTATATCAAGGAAATAGTTATTATTACAAGAAGCTTCCATGATAAGTTCCACATCGGATCCATGGGCATGAACACGAAGTTCAAGGTTGACTCCCACTTCTTTAATGCATAACCTTTCATTCACTTCTCGTCTTCGAAGAAGCTGCAGTGTTGAAATTTTATCTGGCGAAGCACCAGAAGAGTATGACTCATGAAAACTTTTGGGTTCACGCGATTTTAGAGAAGGTATAGGTTCAACCCATCGGGGCATCTTAGAAACATATACCACAAGCTTCAAGAGTAAATATCACTAGCTTGAAAGCAGAGCAAGGTTGAGAAAGTAGATGATACAATTTACCAAAGGCATTATGTATCCGAGGGAAGGCTCACAAGGTTATTGAATATGAAGGACGCTGTCGGATAAGATCCATTAAAGGATCTGCCGGTCCATAACAAAGCTGATGTGAGCATCAGCACACAACCAGAGGAAGTAACAATGCAAAGGCATTGGATTATAGACACAACTAACTAATCCAGAGCTCAAATGCAAAGGAATTATGATTTTCAAATCAAGGGATTAGAAGCAATGTTCTGATTAGGGATGGATAAGTTGAATAGCCTTAGGGGTACAATCGACGACAATTGGATTGGTTGAGAACCAGCTCATGTTTAAAATGACGTTTGAGCCAGAAAGATAATTTAAAAGGATCAACTGATGATTGCGTGCATTCGCACTCATGTTGAATCAATAGGATCAAAATGACAGTGCCCAGGGATACTAACGAATATTGCCAGACATATGGAAAGCATCCATCATGCAAGCAGACAAGTATTGCAGAGTAATAAGCTACTAAGGATTTTTGGAGGATCGAATAGTATTTCGAAGACCATTGTGAAACACATGAACAACTGGGGGATGAGCGGATACTTGATAAGTGCGAGAATTATCCATAGGGGTATTCAGGTGACAAAGAACAGCAAGGCAGTAAGCTCAAAGGATTATCAAAACAACGACGAGTATTTCAGGGTATCTTGTAATAACAAAACCAACTTGGGATGAATGTAAGAATAACAACTGCATGTAGTTATCCATAAGGGTTGACAGTGGAAGGGGAATTGCAAACGCGATGAACACAAGTTCTCGGGTTAACGGCGGAGAGTATCTTTAGGGTCTTCACGTGCAGCAGACAATCATCAGTAATAAGGGGCTCTCCGGGTGAAAGTGATAACGAGATCCTAATGTTAGATTTAGCAAAATTCATTTAACCCGAATAGGAGAGAGATCAGAGTCCCATAGTATAGGCCGAGGAATAAAAGACCCTACTATTACCCAATGGCGACGTGGGCCCGTAAGCCGCACAACCATGTTAGTAAAAGTTTTTCAATGACTAGACTCGACTTCGGCCAAGGAGTTGGAAAGGGGATTCATACAGGCAGTCGGCTCTGATACCAACTTGTGACGCCCCCAATTCGACCGTACACTAATCATACACGCAAATGTGTACGATCAAGATCAGGGACTCACGGGAAGATATCACAACACAACTCTACAAATAAAATAAGTCATACAAGCATCATATTACAAGCCAGGGGCCTCGAGGGCTCGAATACAAGAGCTCAATCATAGACGAGTCAGCAGAAGCAACAATATCTGAGTACAGACATAAGTTAAACAAGTTTACCTTAAGAAGGCTAGCACAAACTGGGATATAGATCGAAAAAGGCGTAGGCCTCCTGCCTGGGATCCTCCTAAACTACTCCTGGTCATCGTCGGCGGGTTGCACGTAGTAGTAGGCACCTCCCGAGTAGTAGTAGTCGTCATCGACAGTGGCGTCTGGCTCCTGGGCTCCATCGTGTGGTCGCAGAAATCAGGTATAGAAAGGGGGAAAAGAGGGAGCAAAGAAACCGTGAGTACTCATCCAAAGTACTCGCAAGCAAGGAGCTACACTACATATGTATGCATTGGTATCAAATGGATTAAGGGTATCATATGTGGACTGAACTACAGAATGCCGGAATAAGAGGGGGATAGCTAGTCCTATCGAAGACTACGCTTCTGGCCACCTCCATCTTGCAGCAGAAGAAGAGAGTAGATGGTAAGTTCACCAAGTAGCATCGCATAGCATAATCCTAACCGATGATCCTCCCTTCGTCGCCCTGTGAGAGAGCGATCACCGGTTGTATTTGGCACTTGGAAGGGTGTGTTTTATTAAGTATCTGGTTCTAGTTGTCATAAGGTCAAGGTACAACTCCAAGTCATCTTGTTACCGAAGATCACAGCTATTCGAATAGATTAACTTCCCTGCAGGGGTGCACCACATTTCCCAACACGCTCGATCCCCTTTGTCCGGACACACTTTTCTGGGTCATGCTCGGCCTCGGAAGATCAACACGTCGCAGCCCTACCTAGGCACAACAGAGAGGTCAGCACGCCGGTCTAAATCCTATGGCATAGGGGTCTGGGCCCATCGCCCATTGCACACCTGCACATTGCGAGCGCGGCCGGCGAGCAGACCTAGCCTCCCTTATACAAGAGCAGGCGTTCTAGTCCAACCCGGCGCGCGCCGCTCAGTCGCTGACGTCACGAAGGCTTCGACTGATACCACGATGTCGAGTGCTCATAACTGTCCCCGTGTAGTTGGTTAGTGCGTATAGGCCAGTAGCCAGACTCAGATCAAATACCCAGATCTCGTTAAGCGTGTTATTTTGAAGTAACCGCGAACGCCGACTAGGGCCAGGCCCACCTCTCTCCTAGGTGGTCTCAACCTGCCCTGTCGCTCCGCCACAAAGTAACAGTCAGGGGCCGTCGGGAACCCAGGCCCACCACTACCTGGATGGAGCCACCTGCCCCTTCAGCCCCACATCACAATCACTTGCGGGTACTCAACGAGCCGACCTGACTTTAGTCACCACCTGTAAGTATGTATATATGTATAAGTATATACCCATGATCACCTCCCGAGTGATCACGGCCCGATAGTATAGCATGGCTGACGGACAAGAATGTAGGGCCACTGGTGATAAACTAGCATCCTATACTAAGCATTTAGGATTGTGGGTAAGGGTAACAACTATAGCAATAATGACAGGCTATGAAGCAGAATAGGATTAACCGAAAGCAGTAACATGCTACACTACTCTAATGCAAGCAGTAGAGAGAAGGAATAGGCGATATCTGGTGATCAAGGGGGGGGGCTTGCCTGGAAGCTCAGCCGAGAATGAGGGGTCGTCAACACCGTAGTCGATCGGGGGTCGCCGGCAGTTTCGGGGTCTACCGGAAAGAAGTAACGGAGGGGGAACACAATAAATAAGAGAGCAACCAAAGCATCACAAAACATAACGAGGTAATATGCGATGCTAGGTATGCCCTAACGCGGTAGTAGGTGATACTGACGAAGGGGGGAAACATCTGGGAAAGTATCCCCGGTATTTCGCGTTTTTGGACAGACGAACTGGAGGGGGAAAGCTGCATGTTCACTATGCTAGGGATGTGTGGCGGACGAACGAGCTACGTATCCGGATCTGTCTCGTCGTTTTGAGCAACTTTCATGTACAAGGTTTTTTCATCTGAACTACGGTTTATTTTATATTAATTATTAACAATTTAAATCATTTTTTAGGATTAACAGAATTAATTAATTTAGGAAATACAATTACGATGTCAGCATGATGTCAGCTGTCAACTCTGACCGTTGACAGGTCAAACTAACCTTGTGGGTCCCACACGTCATTCTCTACTAACTAATTAACCTATTTAATTAGTTTAATTAACAGATTAGTTAGGTTAGTTACTTAATTAGGTTTCTTAAACACAATTAATTAATTAACATTTTTATGTATTATTATTATTTTAAAATTCTTTTATTATTCATTCTGGGGCTGGGGCCCCACATGTCATTGGCACATGTGTCAATAAATCATCTAACTAATTTAATTAGGGGGGTCCCACTTACCATGGACTACAAGCTAACTTATCACTAAGTACCCCTAACAATCTTTCAATCTTTTAATTAGGCCCTTGTTTAGTGGGTTGGCCGCATGTACAGAGAGCCTACCGGCCTCACACACGGTCGTGCACATAGCACAGGCAAGCCATGGCACGGCAGCATACAGGAGCACTCGGAGATGCGCGTGGGCTGGGCGGCTACGATGCGAGCAACAACAGCGGGGTAGGAGCAGGCAGAAGGAGCAGCAAAGCAGCATGCAGGCAACATCAACAGCAGGTAGCAAGCATCGGTAGGCACGCGGGCGCGGCCAAGGCCCGGCCAGCGTGCGGGCAACACAGGGGAAAGCGGGCGCGGTACACGGTGACAGCAGCAATGGGGAAAAGTGGGGGATCGAGGGAGGAGCTCACATCGGAGCGGCAAGGAAGGTTCGTGAGCTCGCGTGAGGCCGGATCCGCGACAGGGCCCCCGAGATCCATCCATCTCCGGCGACGAGGCGGCTTGGCGCGGTATGGACGCGGAGAACCAGGCGACGGCGGCCATGGCAGGAGCTCCAACACGGCGGTGTCGTGAGGACAGCGGTAGGCGGCAGTTCCTCAGGCGCGGGCACGCGAAGGACGGCGAGGCACCGGCGGTTGGAGGCAGGGGCACGCGAAGGATGGTGGGGGAAGCTGCGGGCGAGCGCCCACGCGTGCAGGCTGGCACGGCCAAGGGAGGTGCGTGGCGTGAGCGGTGCCAGCGAGGTAGCGGCGGGGCGACGGGAGCGGCGCTAGGGGCGATGCGGTCGGGGCGGTTTGCCTCGATCCAAAACATGGGGGAGTGGGGGAACGAGGGGAGAGGTAGGGCGACGGGCTCTAGGGCTCGGTCGGGGGTATGTGTAGGTCGGGGTGGGCCGGTTCGGCTGGGCCGTCAGGAGTGGCCAGCTAGGCCGGTTGGCCCGGGGGGGGGTCTCTCTCTTTTATTCTTATTTTTATTTTGTTCTGTTTTGTATTTTCCTTTTTACTGTTTTATTTTTACCTATCTTTTATGTTTTCTTTTATCTCTTTAATAGTTTATAGCTTTACAAAAAGGAAAAACCCACACCTAAAATAGAGTTACAATCCCAACTACTGTCACTAAAAGTTTTATCCCTGAACAAAATAGTTCAGTATTTTATAAAAAACGAAAGGCATTTATTTAATCGTTTTAGCTACTGTATTGTTCATTTTAGAGTATTTAAACGTTGTATAAAAGTGTGGTTTCACCACCATAATTACCTATGCATTATTTAGCTCCACCCGAACATTTTAGTTTTTATATTTTAAAATTTTACTGTTTGCTTATATCTTAAATTTTAATTTGAATCGTTTTTGAACTAACTCGAGTTTATCAACAGTAACCGAGGTGACGTGGCACAATTAGCATAGGTTTATTGTAGCTTGATTATCCGCGCGTCACATCAAGTGAGCTAATGTCAAATAACCTCTTCTCACCGGCAAGTTTGAAGTCATAATTGAGCTCTTTAATGGCCCTATATGCCTTATGTTCTAGTTCAAGAGGTAAGTGGCATGCTTTACAATAAACCATTTTATACGGAGACATACCCATAGGATTTTATATGCAGTTCTATAGGCCCATAATGCATCATCAAGTTTCTTGGACCAATTCTTTCTAGATCTATTAACAGTCTTTTGCAAAATTAATTTGAGCTCTCTGTTGCTCAATTCTACTTGACCACTAGACTGTGGGTGATAAGGAGATGCAATTCTATGATTAATGTCATACTTAGCAAGCATTTTACGAAAGGCACCATGAATAAAGTGTGAACCACCATCAGTCATTAAATATCTAGGGACTCCAAACCTCGGGAAAATAACTTCTTTAAGCATCTTATAATAGAGGTGTTATGATCAGCACTCCTAGTTGGAATAGCTTCTACCCACTTACTAACATAATCGACAGCAACTAAAATACGTGTATACCCATTAGAGGAAGGAAAAGTTCCCATAAAATCAAAGCCCCAAACATCAAATGGTTCAATAACAAGTGAATAATTTATAGGCATTTCTTGATGTCTACTAATATTATCAATTCTTTAACATTCATCACAAGACAAGACAAACTTACGAGCATCCTTGAAGAGAGTAGGCCAATAAAAACTGGATTGCAATACCTTGTGTGCAGTTCTATCTCCAGCATGGTGTCCTCCATAAGCCTCGGAGTGACACTTGCGTAGGATATGTTCCTGTTCATGCTCAGGTACACAACATCTAATAACACCATCTACTCCTTTATAAAGATGTGGGTCATCCCAAAACTAATGTCTCAAATCATAGAAGAACTTTTTCTTTTGCTGGTATGTGAAACTAGGTGGTATAAATTTAGCAAAAATATAATTAGCATAATCAGCATACCATGGAGTAGTTCGAGAAGCATTTATGACATTTAATTGTTCATCAGGAAAGCTATCATCAATAGGTAGTGGGTCATCAAGAACATTCTCTAACCTAGACAAGTTGTCTGCAACGGGGTTCTCAGCTCCCTTTCTCTCAATAATATGCAAATCAAATTCTTGTACCAAGAGAACCCATCTAATAAGTCTAGGTTTAGCATCTTTCTTTTCCATAAGGTATTTAATAGCAGCATGATCAGTGTGAATAGTTACTTTAGAATCAACAATATAAGGTATGAACTTATCACAAGCAAATACAACTGCTAAACATTCTTTTTCAGTGGTAGCATAATTTCTCTGGGCATTGTCTAGAGTTTTACTAGCATATTGAATAGCATTTAATTTCTTATCAAGTCTTTGCAGGATCAATTCATATTTTTTTAGTAGCCTTATGTAATTTGCGGGAATCAATTACCATCCTATAACCTGTAATGATTCTTTGCGGGATCAATTCATCTTTATCATTAGGAACGACAGTAATAGCTCCCTTCTTAGGGACACAATGGACAGTTCTTACCCACTGACTATCAGCAATGGGATAAATTATACCCGCCTCAAGGAGCTTTAATATTTCCTTTCTTACCACTTCTTTCATCTTAGGATTCAGCCGTCGTTGGTGATCAATAACTGGTTTGGCATCTTCCTCCAAATTTATTTTGTGTTGACATAGAGTGGGACTAATGCCCTTAAGATCATCAAGAGTATATCCAATAGCAGCACAATGCTTCTTCAGAGTTTTCAATAATTTCTCTTCCTCCTTCTCTGAAAGGTTAGCACTAATAATAATATGATATATTTTCTTTTCATCAAGATAAGCATATTTAAGAGTATCAGGTAATGGTTTAAGCTCAAACACGGGATCACCCTTGGGTGGAGGCGGATCCCCTAGGATTTCAACAGGCAAGTTGTGTTTCATAATAGGTCCATGTTTAAAGAATACTTCGTCTATTTCCCTTCTTTCATTCATAAACATATCATTTTCATGGTCTAGCAAGTATTATTCTAATGGATCAGTAGGAGGCACGACAATAGAAGCAAGACCAATAATTTCATCTTTACTAGGCAATTCTTTATCATGGGGTTGTCTACGAAATTTAGAAAAATTAAACTCATGAGACATATCCCCTAAACCAACAGAAACAATATCCTTATTGTGGTCTATCTTAGCATTGACAGTATTCAAGAAGGGTCTACCAAATATAATGGGACAAAAACTATCTTGAGGGGAACCAAGAACAAGAAAATCAGCAGGATATTTAGCCTTCCCACACAAGACTTCAACGTCTTTAATAATCCCAATTGGTGAAATAGTATCTCTATTAGCAAGCTTAATGGTAACATCAATACCTTCTATTTCAGCTGGTGCAATATCATGCATAATTTCGTGGTATAAGGAAATAGGTATTGCACTGGCAATAGCACCCATATCACACAAGCCATGATAACAATGATCTCCTATTTTAACAAAAATAACAAGCCTGCCTACCACAGGTCTATGTTTATCTTTAGCACCATGTTTAGCAATTCTAGAAGTCTCATCACAGAAGTAAATAACATGCCCATCAATATTATCGACCAAGAGATCTTTAACCATAGCAATATTAGGTTCAACTTTAACTTGCTCAGGAGGTGTATAGGTTCTAATATTGATTTTATGAACCACAGTTGAAGCTTTACCATGATTCTTTATTCTAATAGGGAAAGGTGGTTTCTCAACATAAGCAGTAGGAACAATAGGATCATTATAAGTGATAGTCTTTTCTTCAACTTTAATAGGCGCAACTACTTTTACTTCAATGGGAGGATTATATTTAAACCACTTCTCCTTAGGGAGATCAACATGAGTAGCAAAGGATTCACAAAAAGAAGCTACTATCTCAGAGTCAAGTCCATATTTAGTGCTAAATTTACGGAAAACATCGGTATCCATAAAAGATTTAACACAATCAAACTTAGGTGTTATACCTGACTCCTTACCTTCGTCGAGATCCCAAACTTCAGAGTTGCGTTTAATTATCTCCAATAAATTCCATTTGTATTCAATAGTCTTCATCATAAAGGAACCAGTACAAGAAGTATCGAGCATGGAGCGATTGTTGTCAGAAAGCCGAGCATAAAAATTTTGAATAATCATTTCTCATGAGAGCTCATGATTGGGGCATGAATATAACATTGACTTAAGCCTCCCCCGAGCTTGAGCGATGCTTTCTCCTTCGCGAGGCCAAAAATTATATATATAATTACGATCCCGATGAACAAGATGCATAGGATAAAACTTCTAATGGAATTCCAATTCCAACCGTTTGTAGTCCCATGATCCCATATCATCACATAGCCTATACCATGTCAATGCATCTCCCTTCAAAGATAAAGAGAAGACCTTCTTCTTGATAACATCATCGGGCATACCTGCAAGCTTAAATAATCCACAAACTTCATCCACATAGATTAAGTGTAAGTCGGGATGCAATGTTCCATCTCCTGCAAAAGGATTAGCTAGCAGTTTCTCTATCATACCCGACAGAATTTCAAAGTAAACATTTTCATTTTCAGTAGATTAATATGATGGAGATTGATATGATGAGAATAGACCCGGGGGCCATAGTTTCACTAGTGGCTTCTCTCAAGAGCATAAGTATTCTACGGTGGGTGAACAAATTATTGTTGAGCAATTGACAGAATTGAGCATAGTTATGAGAATATCTAGGCATGATCATGTATATAGGCATCACGTCCGTGACAAGTAGACCGAAACGATTCTGCATATACTACTATTACTCCACTCATCGACCGCTATCCAGCATGCATCTAGAGTATTAAGTTAAAAACAGAGTAACGCCTTAAGCAAGATGACATGATGTAGAGAGATAAATTCATGCAATATGAAATAAACCCCATCTTGTTATCCTCGATGGCAACGATACAATACGTGCCTTGCTGCCCCTTCTGTCACTGGGAAAGGACACCGCAAGATCGAACCCAAAGCTAAGCACTTCTCCCATGGCAAGAACTACCAATCTAGTTGGCCAAACCAAACGAATAATTCGAAGAGACTTGCAAAGATAACCAATCATACATAAAAGAATTCAGAGAAGATTCAATCTAGTTGGCGTAGAGTTTTGACTCTTCTCTTCTCAAATTTCACTAAAAAAATTTAGGATC
Source organism: Triticum aestivum (assembly GCF_018294505.1). NCBI lineage: Eukaryota > Viridiplantae > Streptophyta > Magnoliopsida > Poales > Poaceae > Triticum > Triticum aestivum. Next base: position 103,026,419 of record NC_057794.1, on the reverse strand, counting down.
ACGCGGGTATCTTGGAATCGTTCCGATGGTTTTGTGACGAGAACATTGTTCTTGGTGCCTCATGACATTTAGGGGTTGTGGCAGTGTCCCGGGGAGTTGAGCTCCGAGGTGTTGTCGTCACAATTTTATCGTTGCAATTCTGGAATGCCTGAGTTTCGCCGACATCGAAAATCTCTTTTATGCAGTTGTTGGTGAGATAACCTCGACGCCACCCAGTACTGGGGCGGGAGTTCGGGAGTATTTCCATAACTCGTATAACAGATGATTTTTGAAGGTTGAGGTTGATGGTTTCCGAAGGTTTCTTGGTTATGTGTTGAAGGATGGATACAACTGGATGTAGGATTTGTTAGTTTTGGGTGAGATATTATGCTTCCCCTGTATCCCCAACACCTGATTGCATAACCGGAAAGTTTCGGGAGTTTATAAGTGGGAATTCAAGTAGCTCTTAGGATATCTTTCCGACAGATGTATGATATGAAATTGGGGTTCGATGTCTAGTGGTCCGCCTATCCACGGTTGGTTTTACAGTGGTCTCGTTGTGTCTTAAAGAGTCCTTGGCTATGCTGACTCGGGGACGCTTCGTATGTCATGTGCACTGCCTTGTACATGATGGTGCTGTATGATCGAGCTCGTGTAGGCCCCACCACGAAAACTTCGGACAAAATCTCTATCATATGTTTCTTCCGGCTTATTTTGCAAGCCAATCCTTTGTTTTTGTTTTCAGTTGTGGTATTCGAGTTGCTTCGAAGTCAAGTGTTGATTCCATGCCTTTTCCTAAGTGGTGTTCTCATATTCCTATGTGAATACTAATCCCTCATGATAATCGAGATTGTCATGTCAATCCTTTTCAACCGGTGTGTTTTCTCTTCAAGTGGATCCCATCACTTCAACATCTGCAATATTCAATCTCAGCTTTCTCAATGGTGTTTGTTTCATCCGTCTCCAAGTTGCCTTTGTTTTCCCGCCCTCCCACCCTCTTTCTTCGAGGACTAAGATTTCTTATTCAAGTATCCTTTTATTGATTGGAAGCCTCTCCATTCTTTTTTGTCAATGTTCTTATCCGGTGATTCTCATGAAGACACTAACGAAACTTCTATATCGTCATTCTTCGTTTCTTTTATCTTCTCCGGTGGATCCAATTCAATCTTTTGGTGTTGATCACATTCTTTTCCTTGTTTCAAATGTTTTCTCATGCCGGTGCACCTCTTAATCATCCATTTCTCGCTACCCAATTGTTCCGGAATGCTCAAGATATCTCGAAGATTCGTGTTTCCACTCTGCATTCGTTCATGATCTTTCGAGGATGTTCTCTCATTCAAGCCTTTTAATTCAACCGCTGCAATCTATCTTCCAAGCGACCTTTTCAACGGTGTTTCTTTTGAGTGGGCCCTAACCCACAGGTCTTGGTCCAGGATCTTACCTGACTCTTCTATTTTCCTGGAGCTATTCTCAAATCTTATAAAGTTTGACGTAAGAATGAATCACCATCAGTCATATGTGTTTCTCCAAGATCTTTCAAATTATTTTCATCATTGGCTCAACCTTTTCTATCCTTCATTCCGGAGTGCCTAAACAATTCTTGGTGGTGTTTCTCGTCGTCATTCTCGGATTTTGAAGATCGAAGAAGAGTTTTTCCTCCATATCTTATCCGTTCTCTCAGAGATTCGTGGTTCTAGTTTGAGGCCATCCTCTCATAATTGTTTTGATTGTGGGAATTCTTTTCACCCATCCAGAGCAATTCAGGAGTCTTTTCAGTTTGATCATTCGAAGCCCATCATCTCATATTTATTCATTCCAGCTTTCAGCTCTCGCTCTCCAAATCTTACCGGTGCATCATTCAAATATTCTCTAATCAGTTCGTGATCTATTCGTTTCACTTGTATCTTAATTCTCTCAAGCATCTTCGATCATTTGCAAATTCTTCCCGGTGCTTCTTTATCTTTTCTTTGTTCATTTTCAATTCTTATGGTGGTTTGTTCAAGATTTCTCTTCCTTTGTTATTGTATCAATTCATTCGTTGTTTCAATCCTACCGGTGGTTCGTTGAAGACCTTCCCAAGTTTGCGCTATATCTCGCTTAATCCTTTCTACGAGAATAAGTAGTTTTCCAAATCCATTGGCTATCATCAATTTAATTGGTGAAGGATAATCATAATGTAATTCTTATTCTTGTTTCATCAAGTGAATTCAATTCCTTATTCCGGAGGTTCATCATATCACATTCTCGGTTCGAGAGGCTTATCTTTTCTTTTCCAAGAGTTCCAAGCTCCCGCAATTATATTACCACAGAGATCCATCTAAATCATTACAAGGCTTCACCTTGTGTTCTCAACTTCTCTTTCCTTTTGATTGATCATCATTTTGTTACCGGAGTTCTTCATGAAGGCTCTACATGGAAGTTCATCAAGGATTTAATTCCTTCTCCAAGTTTTCATCGAGATTCTTTTCTAAGGAGCTCAAGCTTTCTTCATCTTGCAATCCGGAGTGCAATTCTTTCTTTCATATCATTGGAGGTGGTATTATGTCATTCTTGATAATTTGAGTTCATGTTTTATGATTCACATGTTGTTAAGAATGAGGTACTTTAAATCCACCAATCTCTTCATTCGAGTTATCTCGGGTTATATTTCACCTAAAGCCTTCCCTAAGGATTGTTGCTATCTATGGTGCTTATAAATGACCCAAGTTTCTTCATTTATCCTCCTGGTAAGATAAGCTTCTCATCTCCTTGTTGATATCAATCCAATCTATCATTTCCGTTAGTGGCATTATTTCAACTCATAATTTAGAGATGTCTTCCATAAGCCCACATCAAAGCTTATCCTTTCGTTGTGATAATCCAACAACTCTGTTCCAGCATTTGATGTAAGCGTGCTCTCTCAAGATCTTGTTTCCCTCCGTCCATTCCATTCCATTCCATTCTTTCATTTCTTCCGGAGGCTTTGTGAAGTTGCTCTTTTCAGTCATCATCTAGAATTGTGAAGATCATGATCTTTTCATGTTTATCCTTTTAACCGGAGTGTCGTGCCCTCTTTTCAAGTTCTATCATCTTATCAAGTTTTACATCCCTTATCAACTGGAGTGCTGTCTGAGATCTTTCTTACCCCTTGTCCCATTCTTTCAATAGTTCCGGAGGCAGTGTGTTGTGATTTCATCAAGTATCTTCTCATCTTATCAAGTTCTTATTCAATTCCTTTTCTTTTCAACCGGATTGCCGTTTGAATTCGTTCTTACTTGTTTCTCTTTTCTAACGGAGTGTTTTTCAACTTCATTCATCTTGTTGCATTCTTTCTTTCAATTTGCTCAACTTTTCAAGGTTCTTTGGTTTCACTCGTTTATCAAAGAAGCAACTTAGTTTTACCTCTTCTCTTTCTCTTCCGTTTTCCCTCCGGTGCCATTCTAGATCTCGGGACGAGATTGTTGGAAATTTGCCCTAGAGGCAATAATAAAATGGTTATTACTGTATTTCCTTGTTCATGATAATTGTCTATTGTTCATGCTATAATTGTATTAACTAGAAACCGTAATACATGTGTGAATACATAGACCACAACATGTCCCTAGTGAGCCTCTAGTTGACTAGCTCGTTGATCAATAGATGGTTATGGTTTCCTGACCATGGACATTAGATGTCCTTGATAATGGAATCACATCATTAGGAGAATGATGTGATGGACAAGACCCAATCCTAAGCATAGCACAAGATCATGTAGTTCCTTTGCTAAAAGCTTTTCTAATGTCAAGTATCATTTCCTTTGACCATGAGATTGTGCAACTCTCGGATACCATAGGAATGCTTTGGGTGTACCAAACGTCACAACGTAACTGGGTGGCTATAAAGGTGCACTACAGGTATCTCTGAAAGTGTCTATTGGGTTGGTACGAATCGAGACTGGGATTTGTCACTCCGTATGACGGAGAGGTATCTTTGGGCCCACTCGGTAATGCATCATCGTAATGAGCTCAATGTGACTAAGCAGTTAGTCATGGGATCATGCATTACGGAACGAGTAAAGTGACTTGCCGATAACGAGATTGAACGAGGTATTGGGATACCGACGATCGAATCTCGGGCAATTAACATACCGATTGACAAAGGGAATTGAATACGGGATTGATTGAATCCCCGACATCGTGGTTCATCCGATGAGATCATCGTGGAACATGTGGGAGCCAATATGGGTATCCAGATCCCGCTATTGGTTATTTGCCGAAGAGGTGTCTCGGTCATGTCTGCATGGTTCCCGAACCCGTAGGGTCTACACACTTAAGGTTCGGTGACACTAGAGTTGTTATGGGAAATAGTATGTGGTTATCGAAGGTTGTTCGGAGTCCCGGATGAGATCCCGGGCGTGACAAGGAACTCCAGAGTGGTCCGGATATATTGGACGAAGGGTATTGGAGTTCGGAAGTGTTCTGGGGGTACCAGGCTATGGCCAGCATGACCGAAAGGTGTTTCGAGAGCCCCGGCAAGTGTTAGAGGGCCTTATGGGCCAAGGGGAAGGGGCACACCAGCCCACTAAGGGGCTGTGCGCCCCTCCCACCCCATCTCACGTAACTTGGAGAGGTGGGGGCACCTCCCCTAGGGCAGCCACCCCTCCCGGCTTGGGGGGCAAGTTTCCTAGGGGTGGGGGCGTCCAAACCCATCTCGGGTTTTCCCTGTGGCCGCCGCCCCTCCCCTAGGGAACCCTAGGGCGCCTCCTCCACCCCCTTCCCCCTATATATAATGAGGGAGAGAGAGGGCAGCGGCACCTCTTCCCTGGTGCAGCCCTCTCCTCCTCCAACTACTCCTCCTCCTCCGTAGTGCTTAGCGAAGCTCTACCGGAGAACCACGAGCTCCATCGCGACCACGCCGTCGTGCTTCTTGAGTTCTCCCTCAACTTCTCCTTTCCCCTTGCTGGATCAAGAAGGAGGAGACGTCCCCGGGCTGTACGTGTGTTGAACGCGGAGGTGCCGTCCGTTCGGCACTTGGATTGGATCTTCCACGATTTGAATTGCCGCGAGTACGACTCCATCAACCGCGTTCTTGTAACGCTTCCGCTTAGCAATCTTCAAGGGTATGAAGATGCACTCCTCTCTCTCGTTGCTAGCATCTCCTAGATTGATCTTGGTGACACGTAGGAAAATTTTGAATTATTGTTACATTCCCCAACAGTGGCATCACGAGCTAGGTCTATGCGTAGATTCTATGCACAAGTAGAACACAAAGCAGTTGTGGGCGATGATTTATTCAATTTGCTTACCGTTGTTAGTCTTATCTTGATCTAGTGGCATTGAGGGATGAAGCAGCCCAGACCGACTTTACATGTACACTTACGTGAGACTGGTTTCACAGACTGACATGCACTTGATGCATAAGGTGGCTGGCGGGTGTCTGTCTCTCCCACTTTAGTCGGATCGGATTCGATGAAAAGGGTCCTTATGGAGGGTAAATAGCAATTGGCATATCACCGTTGTGGTTTTGCATAGGTAAGAAACGTTCTTGCTAGAAACCCATAGCAGCCACGTAAAACATGCAACAACAATTAGAGGACGTCTAACTTGTTTTTGCAGGGTTTGCTATGTGATGTGATATGGCCAAAAGGATGTGATGAATGATATATGTGATGTATGAGATTGATCATGTTCTTGTAATAGGAATCACGACTTGCATGTCGATGAGTATGACAACCGGCAGGAGCCATAGGAGTTGTCTTAATTTATTTATGACCTACGTGTCAATGAAAACGCCATGTAATTACTTTACTTTATTGCTAACCGTTAGCCATAGTAGTAGAAGTAATAGTTGGCGAGGCAACTTCATGAATACACGATGATGGAGATCATGGTGTCATGCCGGTGACGAAGGTGATCATGCCGCGCCTCGAAGATGGAGATCAAAAGGCGCAAGATGATATTGGCCATATCATGTCACTTTATGATTTTCATGTGATGTTTGTCATGTTTACATCTTATTTGCTTAGAACGACGGTAGCATAAATAAGATGATCCCTCACTAAAATTTCATGAAAGTGTTCCCCCTAACTGTGCACCGATGCGAAGGTTCGTTGTTTCGAAGCACCACGTGATGATCGGGTGTGATAGACTCTAACGTTCGCATACAATGGGTGTAAGCCAGATTTACACATGCGAAACACTTAGGTTGACTTGACGAGCCTAGCATGTACAGACATGGCCTCGGAACACAAGAGACCGAAAGGTCGAGCATGAGTCGTATAGTCGATATGATCAACATGAAGATGTTCACTGATGATGACTAGTCCGTCTCACGTGATGATCGGACACGGCCTAGTTGACTCGGATCATGTATCACTTAGATGACTAGAGGGATGTCTATCTAAGTGGGAGTTCATTAAATAATCAGATGAACTTAATTATCATGAACATAGTCAAAAGGTCTTTGCAAATTATGTCGTAGCTTATACTTTAGTTCTACTATTTAAGATATGTTCCTAGAGAAAATTTAGTTGAAAGTTGATAGCAGAAATTATGCGGACTGGGTCCGTCAACTCAGGATTAACCTCATTGCTACACAGAAGGCTTATGTCCTTAATGCACCGCTCGGTGTGCTGAACCTCGAGCATCGTCTGTGGATGCTGCGAACATCTGACATACACGCTTTGATGACTACATGATAGTTCAATGCATAATGCTAACGCTTTAGAATTGAGGCGCCAAAGATGTTTTTGAAACGTCGCAGAACATATGAGATGCTCCAAAGACTGAAATTGGGATTTCAGACTAGTGCCCACGTCAAGAGGGTATGAGACCTCTGACAAGTTTCTTAAGCCTGCAAACCAAGGGAGAAAAGCTCAATCGTTGAGCATGTGCTCAGATTGTCTGAGTACTATAATCGGTTGAATCGAGTGGGAGTTAATCTTCCAGATGAGATAGTGATGGTTCTCCATAGTCACTGCCACCAAGCTATTAGAGCCTCGTGATGAACTATAAAATATCAGGGATAGACATGATGATCTTTGAGCAATTCGCAATGTTTGACACCGCGAAAGTAGAAATCAAGTAGGAGCGTCAATTGTTGATGGTTAGTAAAACCACTAGTTTCAAGAAGGGCAAGGGAAAGAAGGGATACTTCATGAAACGGCAAATCAGTTGCTGCTCTAGTGAAGAAACCCAAGGTTGAACCCAAACCCGAGACTAAGTGCTTCTGTAATGAGGGGAACGGTCACTGAAGCAGAACTACCCTAGATACTTGGTAGATGAGAAGGTTGGCAAGGTCGACAGAAGTATTTTGAATATACATTATATTATTGTGTACTTTACTAGTACTCCTAGTAGCACCAGGGTAATAAATACCGGTTCGGTTGCTAAGTGTTAGTAACTCGAAATAAAAGGCTGCGGAGACTAGCTAAAGGTGAGATGACGATATGTGTTGGAAGTATTTCCAAGGTTGATGTGATCAAACATCGCACGCTCCCTCTACCATCGAGATTGGTGTTAAACCTAAATAATTGTTATTTGGTGTTTGCGGTGAGCATAAACATGATTGGATTATGTTTATCGCAATACGGTTATTCAATTAAGGAGAATAATGGTTACTCTGTTTATTTGAATAATACCTTCAATGGTCTTGCACCTAAAATGAATGGTTTATTGAATCTCGATCGTAGTGATACACATGTTCATGCCAAAAGATATAAGATAGTAATGATAGTACCACATACTTGTGGCACTGCCATTTGAGTCATATTGGTATAAAACACATGAAGAAGCTCCATGTTGATGGATCTTTGGACTCACTCGTTTTTGAAAAGATTGAGACATGTGAACCATGTCTATTGGTATATATGCATGAAGAAAGTCCATACAGATGGATCGTTTGGACTCACTTGATTTTGAATACTTGAGACATGCAAAACATACCACATGGGCAAGATGACTGAAAGGCATCATTTTCAGTAAGATGGAACAAGAATGCAACTTGTTGGAAGTAATACATTTTGATGTGTGTAGTCTAATGAGTGCTGAGGCACGCAGTGGATATCGTTATGTTCTTACTTCACAGATGATTTGAGTAGATGCAGAGTATATTTACTTGATGAAACACAAGTCTGAATTATTGAAAGATTCAAGTAATTTCAAAGTGAAGTTGAAGATCATCGTGACAAGAGGATAAAATGTTTATGATATGATCATAGAGATGAATATCTGAGTTACGAGTTTGGCACACAAAGACATTGTGGAAATTGTTTCACAACTAATACCGCCTGGAACACCATAGTGTGATTGTGTGTCCGAACATCATAACTACACCCTATTGGATATCGTGCGTACCATGATGTCTCTTATCGAATTACCACTATCGTTTATGGGTTAGGCATTAGATACAACCGCATTCACTTTAAATAGGGCACCATGCAATTCCGTTGAGATGACACCGTATGAACTATGTTTTAGAAAAACCTAAGCTGTCATTTCTTAAAAGTTTGGGCTACGCGCTTATGTGAAAAAGTTTCAGGCTGATAAGCTCGAACCCAAAGCGGATAAATGCATCTTCATAGAATACCCAAAACAGTTGGGTATACCTCCTATTTCAGATCCGGAAGCAAAAGTGATTGTTTCTAGAAACGGGTGTTTTCTCGAGGAAAAGTTTCTCTCGAAAGAATTGAGTGGGAGGATGATGGAGACTTGATGAGGTTATTGAACCGTCACTTCAACTAGTGTGTAGCAGGGCACATGAAGTTGTTATTGTGGCACATACACCAATTGAAGTGGAAGCTTATGATAGTGATCATGAAACTTCGGATCAAGTCACTACCAAACCTCATAGGTTGACAAGAATGCGTACTACTTCAAAGTGGTACGTAATCCTGTCTTGGAAGTCATGTTGCTAGACAACAATGAACCTACGAGCTATGGAGAATCAATGGCGGGCCCGAATTCCGACGAATGGCTCAAGGCCATAAAATCCGAGAAAGGATCCATGTATAAAAACAAAGTATAGACTTTTGAAGAACTACTTGATGGTCGTAAGGCTGTTGGGTGCAGATTGATTTTAAAAGGAAGGCAGATAATGATGGGAAGTGTCACCATTAAGAAAGCTCGACTTGTTGTTAAGATGTTTTCTGACAAGTTCAAGGAGTTGACTACGATGAGACTTTCTCACTCGTAGCGATGCTAAGAGTCTGTTGGAATTATATTAGTAGTCACTGCATTATTTATGAAATCTTGCAGATAGGATGTCAAAACATTGTTTCCTCTATGATTTTCTTGAGGAAAGGTTGTATGTGATACAACCAGAAGGTTTTGTCAATCCTGAAAGATGCTAACAAGTATGCAAAGCTCTAGCAATCCTTCTAAGGACTGGAGTAAGCATCTCGGAGTTGGAATGTACGCTTTGATGAGATGATCAAAGAATTTTGGGTTTATACAAAGTTTATGAGAAACTTGTATTTCCAAAAAGGTGAGTGGGAGCACTATAGAATTTTTCATGAGTATATGTTGTTAACATATTGTTGATCAGAAATGATGTAGAATTTCTGGAAAGCATACAGGGTTATTCGAAAAGTGTTTTTCAATGGAAAACCTGGATTAAGCTACTTGAACATTGAGCATCAAGATCTATAAGGATAGAACAAAAATGCTTAATAGTACTTTCAAATGAATACATACCGTGACAAGATTTTGAAGGAGTTCAAAATAGATCAGCAAAGAGGGAGTTCTTGGCTATGTTACAAGGTGTGAGTATTGAGTAAGACTCAAGACCTGACCATGGCAGAAGAGAGAGAAAGGACGAAGGTCGTCCCCTATGCTTTAGACGTAGGCTCTGCAGTATGCTATGTTGTGTACCGCACCTGAAATGTGCCTTGCCATGAGTCAATCAAGGGGTACAAGAGTGATCCAGGAATGGATCACATGACAGTGGCAAACTTATCCTTAGTAACTAGTGGACTAAGAAATTTTCTCGATTATGGAGGTGGTAAAAGAGTTCGTTGTAAAGGGTTGCGTCGACACAAACTTTGACACTAATCGGATGACTCTGAGTAGTAAACCGGATTCGTATAGTAGATTAGTTATTTAGAATAGCTCCAAGTAGCGCATGGTAGCTGCATCTACAGGATGACATAGAGATTTGTAAAGCACACACGGATCTGAAAGGTTCAGACCCGTTGACTAATAACCTCTCTCACAAGCGAGATATGATCAAACCCCATGGGTGTTGGATTCATTACAATCACATAGTGATGTGAACTAGATTATTGACTCTAGTGCAAGTGGGAGACTGTTGGAAATATGCCCTAGAGGCAATAATAAAATGGTTATTACTGTATTTCTTTGTTCATGATAATTGTCTATTGTTCATGCTATAATTGTATTAACTGGAAACCATAATACATGTGTGAATACATAGACCACAATATGTCCCTAGTGAGCCTCTAGTTGACTAGCTCGTTGATCAATAGATGGTTATGGTTTCCTGACCATGGACATTAGATGTCATTGATAATAGGATCACATCATTAGGAGAATGATGTGATGGACAAGACCCAATCCTAAGCATAGCACAAGATCGTGTAGTTCATTTGCTAAAAGCTTTTTTAATGTCAAGTATCATTTCCTTAGACCATGAGATTGTGCAACTCCCGGATACCATAGGAATGCTTTGGGTGTACCAAACGTCACAACGTAACTAGGTGGCTATAAAGGTGCACTGCAGGTATCTCCGAAAGTGTCTGTTGGGTTGGTATGAATTGAGACTGGGATTTGTCACTCCATATGACGGAGAGGTATATCTGGGCCCACTCGGTAATGCATCATCGTAATGAGCACAATGTGACTAAGCAGTTAGTCACGGGATCATGCATTACGGAACGAGTAAAGTGACTTGCCGGTAACGAGATTGAACGAGGTATTGGGATACCGACGATCGAATCTCGGGCAAGTAACATACTGATTGACAAAGGGAATTGAATACAGGATTGATCGAATCCCTGACATCGTGGTTCATCTGATGAGATCATCGTGGAACATGTGGGAGCCAATATGGGTATCCAGATCCCGCTATTGGTTATTGGCCCGAGAGCTGTCTCGGTCATGTCTGCATGGTTAAGGTTCGGTGACGCTAGAGTTGTTATGGGAAATAGTATGTGGTTACCGAAGGTTGTTCGGAGTCCCGGATAAGATCCCGGACGTGATGAGGAACTCCAGAGTGGTCCGGAGGTGAAGATTGATATATTGGACGAAGGGTATTGGAGTCCGGAAGTGTTCTGGGGGTACCAGGCTATGGCCAGCATGACCGAAAGGTGTTTCGGGAGCCCCGACAAGTGTTGGAGGGCCTTATGGGCCAAGGGGAAGGGGCACACCAGCCCACTAAGGGGCTGTGCGCCCCTCCCACCCCATCTCACGTAACTTGGAGAGGTGGGGGCGCCTCCCCTAGGGCAGCCACCCCTCCCAGCTTGGGGGCAAGTTTCCTAGGGGTGGGGGCACCCAAACCCATCTAGGGTTTTCCCTGTGGCTGCCGCCCCTCCCCTAGCGAACCCTAGGGAGCCTCCTCCACCCCCCTTCCCCCTATATATAGTGAGGGAGAGAGAGGGCAGCGGCACCTCTTCCCTGGCGCAGCCCTCTCCTCCTCCAACTACTCCTCCTCCTCCGTAGTGCTTAGCGAAGCTCTGCCGGAGAACCACGAGCTCCATCGCCACCACGCCATCGTGCTTCTTGAGTTCCCCCTCAACTTCTCCTCTCCCCTTGCTGGATCAAGAAGGAGGAGACGTCCCTGGGTTGTACATGTGTTGAACACGGAGGTGTCGTCCGTTCGGCACTTGGATCGGATCTTTTGCGATTTGACTCGCCGCGAGTATGACTCCATCAACCGCGTTCTTGTAATGCTTCCACTTAGCGATCTTCAAGGGTATGAAGATGCACTCCCTCTCTCTCATTGCTAGCATCTCCTAGATTGATCTTGGTGACACATAGGAAAATTTTGAATTATTGCTACGTTCCCCAACAGAGATCCTCTCGTAGTGGTGGAGTGTTGTAATGCCCCAAGACCGATGTGCCAGGTGTCTTCTAGTTATTCGTTGTGTTGCCTTGTCTTTTGCTTGCGTGTCATGCATTGCATATCATGTCATCATGTGCATCGCATTTGCATACATGTTCGTCTCATGCATCCGAGCTTTTTCCCCGTTGCCCGTTTTGCATTCCGGCGCTCCTATGTCCCCCGGTGTCTCCTTTTACCTCTTTTCGTGTGCGGGTGTTAAATATTCTTGGATTGGACCGAAACTTGCCAAGCGGCCTTGGTTTACTACCGGTAGACCGTCTGTCAAGTTTCGTTCCATTTGGACTTCGTTTGATACTCCAACGGTTAACCGAGGGACCGTAAAGGCCTCGTGTGTGTTGCAGCCCAACACCCCTCCAAAGTGGCCCAAAGCTCAGCTAAACCATCTCCATCTTCTCGGTCGTTCGATCACGATCGCGTGGCCGAAAACCGCAGCTCATTTGGAGTTTCCTAGCCCCCTCTACCTATATATATGTCATCTCCCCCGAAAATCTCGCGGATGAAACCCTAGCTCCTCCTACCTCGCGCCACCGGACAAAATCCCCGCCGCCGGACATGTCCGCTCCGCCGCCCACGCCCAATCCCCCGCTGCCACATCAGCGCACCGCCTTCTCTCTCCTCCCCGCGCCACCGCGGCCCTGTGAGCCCGCGGCCGGCCCGCCCGAGCCGCCCCGGGCCCGAGCGCCCCGCGCCCCACGCGCCTGTCCCCGCCGCCTGCGCTCCCGCGCCGCCGCCGCCCGGTGCGCCGCGCGCCGCCCCACTCGCCGGTGCCCGCGCCGCCGTCGCGCCCCTCGCCGCCGGAGAGCCGCCGCCGCCTTGGGTCGTCGGACCCCGCGCCAGGATCACCGTCGTCCTCCCCACGCCGCCCCGCGCCCGGATCGGCCCGGATCTGGCGGGATCTGGCCGGATCTGCCACCTCCGTCTACTCCGGCGAGCTCCGGGTCAACTCCGGCGAGATCCACTGCCACCTCGGTTCACGTGCCGAAGAACCCTAGATCTCGGTTGATTCTCTCCAACTCCCAGATATTTTTAGCATTCTTCGTCATGTCACATCTCTGCATCCGTGGCTCCGTTTTGGGCGTGTAGCATATTAAATTGTTCATCTCGACGAGTACTTCATTTCATCTCATTGCATCATGTTCATTTGAGCTCATCTTGATGCCCTAAATGCTGTTGGAAGAGTGCTAGTTTCTGTTAGTTTCAGATTCATATCAGTATTTGGACATTTGTCATTTTTGCCATGATTGTTGTGTGCCTCCTACGAACTTGAGCCCTACATGTGTTTTGAAGTATGCCATGCCATCTTTACAGGGGTGTATGCCTTGTATTTTTGTGATCAATGTGGTGACTAGCACAATCGTGCAAATTAGCTCTCGTAATGTTGCTATTTTCAGGGACTTAGAATTTCACTAAGTCCTTTTCCTGCTGTTATTTTTATGCCATGTATTCATGTTGCTACAGAGTGATCCGTGACTCTTTTGAGCATGATCAGTAAGGATGTTTTGTAGATATTATGGTGCGCTATCCATCCATGTCTTTCTTTGCATTTATGGAGCACCCTAGCTTGACTCAATCGAGCTCTACTTTTGCTATAAAATGTTCCTGGCAGAATGTTTACATGTTAAGCAATTTTTCCAAGCTTGTTGTAGTTGATCCATGCATGCTATGTTGTTGTTCTTGCCATGTTTAGCTTCTATGCCATGTCTACTTGCTGGGTGCATGCTTAGTTTGTCATGCAATGCCTTGTGGTGAGTGCATCGAGCTCGTAAACATGCCTACTTAATATCTGTTTTGCCATGTTCCAGTTTTCTGCTAAGTCTGAATCTGTTAACGATAATTGCTATGTTCACATGGTTGCCATTGTATTTTCTGATCCCTTTTGGCTTATGGTCAGTAAGGGTCTTTTGTTGTATGCTTTGAGTAGCTTCATGCCACGCCTTGCTTTGCCATGATATGTTCCTGTAGCATGTTGTTATCTTGCTCTAAACATTGCTTTCTGATGTTAAATTCCTGACATGTTGTTATTTTCACTAAGTCTGTAACCTGTTATCTTTTGCTATTTTTCCATGCTTGTTTGAACCTGCTATTGAGTGAATTAGCCATAGCTAAGTATTCATCTTTTGTCAAGCATCTTAAGTGGATCCCTGCCATGTATTTTGTTGCTATGTTAGAGTGCTGTGCATGTTGTTCTTGATGCATTTAGGTGGCCTCGTGCTGTTAATTGCAGCTTTGTGACATTATTGTTTTGCTTGACATTTGCAAACCGTGCATCCTATTCCGGTGATCTTTATATCGATTTCGACCGAAATCAACTCATCTATCCAGCGGCACTCTTGGTTTTCCAAGTTGAGGCCTGATTCAATCTTTCCCTTCTGAAGCATGCATATGCATTGCATATCACATCCCGCATATCGCCATGTTTTGCATCATGTTGATTGCGCATTGCACCATGGTTGATTGTTGTCTCCTTTGCTTGTGTTCTTGCCTTGGGTAGAGCCGGGAGACGAGTTCGTGTTCGAGGACCCGTTGAGTACGTTTCGAGGATCAAGCTTTCGTCTTCTCAGAGAACTTTGCAGGCAAGATGACCATACCCTCGAAATCACTTCTATCTTTGCTTGCTAGATGCTCGCTCTTTTGCTATGCCTATGCTGCGATACCTACCACTTGCTATATCATGCCTCCCATATTGCTAAGTCAAGCCTCTAACCCACCTTGTCCTAGCAAACCATTGTTTGGCTATGTTACCGCTTTGCTCAGCCCCTCTTATAGCGTTGTTAGTTGCAGGTGAAGATTGGAGTTTGTTCCTTGTTGGAACATGGATTTTGTTGGGATATCACAATATCTCTTATTATATTAATGCATCTATATACTTGGTAAAGGGTGGAAGGCTCGGCCTTATGCCTGGTGTTTTGTTCCACTCTTGCCGCCCTAGTTTCCGTCATACCGGTGTTATGTTCCTTGATTTTGCATTCCTCACGCGGTTGGGTTATAATGGGAACCCCTTGACAGTTCGCCTTGAATAAAACTCCTCCAGCAAGGCCCAACCTTGGTTTTACCATTTGCCACCTAGCCTTTTCCCCTTGGGTCGGCCAGCCCGAGGGTCATCTTTATTTTAACCCCCCCCCCCCCCCCGGGGCCAGTGCTCCTATGAGTGTTGGCCCGAACTGAGCTGCCTGTGGGGCCACCTCGGGATACTTGAGGGTTGGTTTTACTCGTAGCTAGTCTCATCTAAGTGTGCCTTGAGAACGAGATATGTGCAGCTCCTATCGGGATTTGTCGGCACATTCGGGCGACTTTGCTGGTTTAGTTTTACCATTGTCGAGATGTCTTGTAACCGGGATTCCAAGTCTGATCGGATTGTCTTGGGAGAAGGAATATCCTCCGTTGACCATGAGAGCTTGTGATCGGCTAAGTTGGGACACCCCTGCAGGGATTTGAACTTTCGAAATCCGTTCCCACGGTTATGGGCAGATGGGAATTTGTTAATGTCCGGTTGTAGAAAACCTGAAACTTATCTTATTTAAAATGCATCAACCGTGTGTGTAGCCGTGATGGTCTCTTTCCGGCAGAGTCCGGGAAGTGAACACGGTGTCAGAGTTATGCTTGAACGTAAGTAGTCTAGGATCACTTCTTGATCATAGATTCGCGACCGTGCTTTGCCTTCTCTCCTCGCTCTCTTTTGCGTAAGTTAGCCACCATATATGCTAGTGCTTGCTGCAGCTCCACCTCATACCTTTTACCTACCCATAAGCTTAAATAGTCTTGATCACGAGGGTGTGAGATTGTTGAGTCCCCGTGACTCACAGATTACTTCCAAAACTAGTTTGCAGGTGCCGATGAAACCATGCAGGTGATGCAACCGAGCTCAAGGAGGAGCTCGATGAACATCTTGTTTGTGTGTTGTTTCGTTTTCCTTTTGATCAGTGGTGGAGCCCAGTTGGGGCGATCAGGGATCTGTAGCATTAGGGGTAGTCTTCTTTATTTGGTTCCATAGTCGGACCTTGATTGTACCTGGATGATTGTAATGCTTTATTCATGTATTTTGTGAAGTGGCGATTGTAAGCCAACTATGTATCTCTTTCCCTTATTCAGTACATGGGTTGTGTGAAGATTACCTCTCTTGCGACATTGCCTTCAATGCGGTTATGCCTCTAAGTCGTTGATGTCTACTACACAACCTTCTTCTTGTAGACGTTGTTGGGCCTCCAAGTGCAGAGGTTTGTAGGACAGTAGCAAATTTCCCTCAAGTGGATGACCTAAGGTTTATCAATCCGTAGGAGGCGTAGGATGAAGATGGTCTCTCTCAAGCAACCTTGCAACCAAATAACAAAGAGTCTCTTGTGTCCCCAACACACCCAATACAATGGTAAATTGTAAGGTGCACTAGTTCGGCGAAGAGATGGTGATACAAGTGCAATATGGATAGTAGATAATAGTTTTTGTAATCTGAAAATATAAAAACAACAAGGTAACTAATGGTAAAAGTGAGCGTAAACGGTATCGCAATGCTAGGAAACAAGGCCTAGGGTTCACACTTTCACTAGTGTAAGTTCCCTCAACAATACTAACATAATTGGATCACATAACTATCCCTCAACATGCAACAAAGAGTCACTCCAAAGTCACTAATAGCGGAAAACGAACGAAGAGATTATGGTAGGGTACAAAACCACCTCAAAGTTATTCTTTCCAATCAATCCGTTGGGCTATTATTATAGGTGTCACAAACAGCCCTAGAGTTCGTACTAGAATAACACCTTAAGACACAAATCAACCAAAACCCTAATGTCACCTAGATACTCCATTGTCACCTCAAGTATCCGTGGGCATGATTATACGATATGCATCACACAATCTCAATTCATCTATTCAACCAACACATAGAACCTCCAAGAGTGCCCCAAAGTTCCTACCGGAGAATCACGACGAAAACATGGGCCAACCCCTATGCATAGGTTCATGGGCGGAACCCGCAAGTTGATCACCAAAACATACATCAAGTGAATTATGTGATATCCCATTGTCACCACAGATATCCACGGCAAGACATACATCAAGTGTTCTCAAGTCTTTAAAGACTCAATCCGATAAGATTACTTCAAAGGGGAAACTCAATTCATTACAAGAGATAAGAGGGGGAGGAGAAACATAAGATCCAACTATAATAGCAAAGCTCATGATACATCAAGATTGTATCATCTCAAGAACACGAGAGAGAGAGAGAGAGAGAGAGAGAGAGAGAGAGAGAGATCAAACACATAGCTACTGGTACATACCCTCAGCCCCGAGGGAGAACTACTCCCTCCTCGTCATGGAGAGCACCAGGATGATGAAGATGGCCACCGGAGAAGGATTGCCCCCTCCGGCAGGGTGCCGGAACGGGTCTAGATTGGTTTTTGGTGGCTACAGAGGCTTCTGGCGGCGGAACACCCGATCTATTTTTCGTTCTAGAAGTTTTAGGGTATATGGAGTTATATAGGCAGAAGAAGCACATCAGGGGAGCCACGGGGGCCCCACGAGGCAGGGGGGCACGCCCTAGGGGGGGGCTCCCCCCACCCTTGTGAGCACCTCGTTCCTTCCTTGACGTGGGGTCCAAGTCCATCAGGTGTGTTTCCTTCCAAAAATAACTTCTCCAGTTGATTTCGTTCCGTTTCGACTCCGTCTGATATTCCTTTTCTTCAAAACACTGAAATAGGCATAAAACAGCAAATCTGGGCTGGGCCTCCGGTTAATAGGTTAGTCCCAAAAGTAATATAAAAGTGGAAAATAAAGCCCAATATTGCCCAAAACAGTAGATAATATAGCATGGAGCAATCAAAATTATAGATACGTTGGAGACGTATCAAGCATCCCCAAGCTTAATTCCTGCTCGTCCTCGAGTAGGAAAATGATAAAAAAAAGATAATTTTTGATGTGGAATGCTAGTTGGCATAATTTCAATGTAATTCTTATTACTTGTGACATGAATATTCAGACCCATAAGATTCAAGACAAAAGTTCATATTGACATAAAAATAATAATACTTCAAGCATACTAACTAAGCAATCATGTCTTCTCAAAATAACATGGCCAAAGAAAGCTATCCCTACAAAATCATATAGTCTGGCTATGCTCTATCTTCACCACACAAAATATTCAAATCATGTGCAACCCCGATGACAAGCCAAGCAATTGTTTCATACTTTTGATGTTCTCAAACTTTTTCAATCTTCACGCAATACATGAGCGTGAGCCATGGACATAGCACTATAGGTGGAATAGAATGGTGGTTGTGGAGAAGACAAAAAGGGAGAAGATAGTCTCACATCAACTAGGCGTATCGACGGGCTATGGAGATGCCCATCAATAGATATCAATGTGAGTGAGTAGGGATTGCCATGCAACGGATGCACTAGATCTATAAGTATATGAAAGCTCAACAAAAGAAACTAGTGGGTGTGCATCCAACTCGCTTGCTCACGAAGACCTAGGGCATTTTGAGGAAGCCCATCATTGGAATATACAAGCCAAGTTCTATAATGAAAAATTCCCACTGGTATATGAAAGTGACAACATATGAGACTCTCTATATGAAAAACATGGTGCTACTTTGAAGCACAAGTGTGGAAAAAAGGATAGTAGCATTGCCCCTTTTTATTTTTTTATTTGGCCTTTCTTTTTTTGGCCTTTCTTTTTTTATTTGTCCTTTCTCTTTTTTTATTGGGACAATGCTCTATTGAATGATGATCATCACACTTCTATTTATTTACAACTCGATGATACAACTCGATACTAGAACAAAATATGACTCTATATGAATGCCTCTGGCAGTGTACCGGGATGTGCAATGATGCATGAGTGACATGTATGGAAGAATTATGAACGGTGGCTTTGCCACAAATACTATGTCAACTACATGATCGTGCTAAGCAATATGACAATGATGAATGTGTCATGATGAACGGAATGGTGGAAAGTTGCATGGCAACATATCTCGGAATGGCTATGGAAATGCCACAATAGGTAGGTATGGTGGCTGTTTTGAGGAAGGTATACGGTGGGTTTATGGTATCGGCGAAAGTTGTGCGGTACTAGAGAGGCTAGCAATGTTGGAAGGGTGAGAGTGCGCATAATCCATGGACTCAACATTAGTCATAAAGAACTCACATACTTATTGCAAAAATCTATTAGTTATAGAAACAAAGTACTACGTGCATGCTCCTAGGGGGATAGATTGGTAGGAAAAGACCATTGCTCGTCCCCGACCGCCACTCATAAGGAAGGCAATCAATAAATAAATCATGCTCCGACTTCGTCACATAACGGTTCACCATACGTGCATGCTACGGGAATCATAAACTTCAACACAAGTATTTCTCAAATTCATAACCACTCAACTAGCATGACTCTAATATCACCATCTCCATATCTCAAAACAATTATCAATATCAAACTTCTCCTAGTATTCAACACACTCATAAGAGAATTTTATTATTCTTGAATACCTAGCATATTAGGATTTTAAGCAAATTACCATGCTATTTAAGAGTCTCAAAATAATCTAAGTGAAGCATGAGAGTTCATCTATTTCTATAAAATAAAGCCACCACCATGCTCTAAAAGATATAAGTGAAGCACTAGAGCAAATGACAAACTACTCCGAAAGATATAAGTGAATATCAATGGGTAGTCGAATAATTATGCAACTATGTGAAGACTCTCTAACATTTAATAATTTCATACCTTGGTAGTCTATTCAAACAGCAAGCAAAGCAAAATACAATGACATTCTAAGAATAGCAAACATCATGTGAAGAAGCAAAAACTTAGGATCAACCTGTTGGGTAACGTAGTAATTTCAAAAAAATTCCTACGCACACGCAAGATCATGATGATGCGAAGCAACGAGGGGAGAGTGTGATCTACATACCTTGTAGATCGACAACGGAAGCGTTTGGTTGATGTAGTCGTACGTCTTCACGGCCCGACCGATCAAGCACCGAAACTACGGCACCTCCGAGTTTTAGCACATGTTCAGCTCGATGACGATCCCCGGACTTTGATCCAGCAAAGTGTCGGGGAAGAGTTCCGTCAGCACGACGGCGTGGTGACGATCTTGATGTACTACTGTCGCAGGGCTTCGCCTAAGCACCGCTACAATATTATCGAGGACTATAGTGGCTGGGGGCGCCGCACACGGCTAAGAATAAGATCATGTGGATCAACTTGTGTCTCTCTAGGGTGCCCCTGCCCCCGTATATAAAGGACCAAGAGGGGGAGGCCGGCCGGCCACATAGGGCGCGCCAAGAGGAGTCCTACTCCCTCCGGGAGTAGGACTTCTCCCCCAATCCTAGTTGGAATAGGACTCGCGAGGTGGGAAAAGAGAGAGAGAGAAGGAAGGGGGCGCCGGCCCCCTCTCTCCTTGTCCTATTCGGACTAGGGGGGAGGGGCGCGCGGCCCAGCCCTGGCCGCCTCTCCTCTTCTTCCACTAAGGCCCATTAAGGCCCATGTACCTCCCGGGGGGTTCCGGTAACCTCCCGGTACTCCGGTAAAATCCCGATTTCACCCGGAACACTTCCGATATCCAAACATAGGCTTCCAATATATCAATCTTTATGTCTCGACCATTTCGAGACTCCTCGTCATGTCCGTGATCACATCCGGGACTCCGAACAAACTTCGGTACATCAAAATGCATAAACTCATAATATAACTGTCATCGTAACCTTAAGCGTGCGGACCCTACGGGTTCGAGAACAATGTAGACATGACCGAGACATGTCTCCGGTCAATAACCAATAGCGGACCTGGATGCCCATATTGGCTCCTACATATTCTACGAAGATCTTTATCGGTCAGACCGCATAACAACATACGTTGTTCCCTTTGTCATCGGTATGTTACTTGCCCGAGATTCGATCGTCGGTATTCCAATACCTAGTTCAATCTCGTTACCGGCAAGTCTCTTTACTCGTTCTGTAATACATCATCCCGCAACTAACTCATTAGTTGCAATGCTTGCAAGGCTTAAGTGATGTGCATTACCGAGAGGGCCCAGAGATACCTCTCCGACAATCGGAGTGACAAATCCTAATCTCGAAATACGCCAACCCAACATGTACCTTTGGAGACACCTGTAGAGCTCCTTTATAATCACCCAGTTACGTTGTGACGTTTGGTAGCACACAAAGTGTTCCTCCGGCAAACGGGAGTTGCATAATCTCATAGTCATAGGAACATGTATAAGTCATGAAGAAAGCAATAGCAACATACTAAACGATCGGGTGCTAAGCTAATGGAATGGGTCATGTCAATCAGATCATTCACTTAATGATGTGATCCCGTTAATCAAATAACAACTCATTGTTCATGGTTAGGAAACATAACCATCTTTGATTAACGAGCTAGTCAAGTAGAGGCATACTAGTGACACTTTGTTTGTCTATGTATTCACACATGTATTATGTTTCCGGTTAATACAATTCTAGCATGAATAATAAACATTTATCATGATATAAGGAAATAATAATAACTTTATTAGTGCCTCTAGGGCATATTTCCTTCAGTCTCCCACTTGCACTAGAGTCAATAATCTAGATTACACAGTAATGATTCTAACACCCATGGAGCCTTGGTGCTGATCATGTTTTGCTCGTGGAAGAGGCTTAGTCAACGGGTCTGCAACATTCAGATCCGTATGTATCTTGCAAATCTCTATGTCTCCCACCTGGACTAGATCCCGGATGGAATTGAAGCGTCTCTTGATGTGCTTGGTTCTCTTGTGAAATCTGGATTCCTTTGCCAAGGCAATTGCACCATTATTGTCACAAAAGATCTTCATTGGACCCGATGCACTAGGTATGACACCTAGATCGGATATGAACTCCTTCATCCAGACTCCTTCATTTGCTGCTTCCGAAGCAGCTATGTACTCCGCTTCACATGTAGATCCCGCTACAACGCTTTGTTTAGAACTGCACCAACTGACAGCTCCACCGTTTAATGTAAACACGTATCCGGTTTGCGATTTAGAATCGTCCGGATCAGTGTCAAAGCTTGCATCAACGTAACCTTTTACGATGAGCTCTTTGTCACCTCCATATATGAGAAACATATCCTTCGTCCTTTTCAGGTATTTCAGGATGTTCTTGACCGCTGTCCAGTGATCCACTCCTGGATTACTTTGGTACCTCCCTGCTAGACTTATAGCAAGGCACACATCAGGTCTGGTACACAGCATTGCATACATGATAGAGCCTATGGCTGAAGCATAGGGAACATCTTTCATATTCTCTCTATCTTCTGCAGTGGTCGGGCATTGAGTCTTACTCAACTTCACACCTTGTAACACAGGCAAGAACCCTTTCTTTGCTTGATCCATTTTGAACTTTTTCAAAACTTTGTCAAGGTATGTGCTTTGTGAAAGTCCAATTAAGCGTCTTGATCTATCTCTATAGATCTTAATGCCTAATATGTAAGCAGCTTCACCGAGGTCTTTCATTGAAAAACTCTTATTCAAGTATCCCTTTATGCTATCCAGAAATTCTATATCATTCCCAATTAGTAATATGTCATCTACATATAATATCAGAAATGCTATAGAGCTCCCACTCACTTTCTTGTAAATACAGGCTTCTCCAAAAGTCTGTATAAAACCAAATGATTTGATCACACTATCAAAGCGTTTATTCCAACTCCGAGAGGCTTGCACCAGTCCATAAATGGATCGCTGGAGCTTGCACACTTTGTTAGCTCCCTTTGGATCGACAAAACCTTCTGGTTGCATCATATACAACTCTTCTTCCAGAAATCCATTCAGGAATGCAGTTTTGACATCCATCTGCCAAATTTCATAATCATAAAATGCGGCAATTGCTAACATGATTCGGACAGACTTAAGCATCGCTACGGGTGAGAAGGTCTCATCGTAGTCAATCCCTTGAACTTGCCGAAAACCTTTTGCGACAAGTCGAGCTTTGTAGACAGTAATATTACCGTCAGCGTCAGTCTTCTTCTTGAAGATCCATTTATTCTCAATTGCTTGCCGATCATCGGGCAAGTCAACCAAAGTCCATACTTTGTTCTCATACATGGATCCCATCTCAGATTTCATGGCCTCAAGCCATTTTGCGGAATCTGGGCTCACCATCGCTTCTTCATAGTTCGTAGGTTCATCATGATCTAGTAGCATGACTTCCAGAACGGGATTACCGTACCACTCTGGCGCGGATCTTACTCTGGTTGATCTACGAGGTTCAGTAGTATCTTGTTCTGAAGTTTCATGATCATCATCATTAGCTTCCTCACTAACTGGTGTAGGTGTCACAGAAACAGTTTTCTGTGATGTACTACTTTCCAATAAGGGAGCAGGTACAATTACCTCGTCAAGTTCTACTTTCCTCCCACTCACTTCTTTCGAGAGAAACTCCTTCTCCAGAAAGTTTCCGAATTTAGCAACAAAAGTCTTGCCTTCGGATCTGTGATAGAAGGTGTATCCAATAGTCTCCTTTGGATATCCTATGAAGACACATTTCTCCGATTTGGGTTCGAGCTTATCAGGTTGAAGCTTTTTCACATAAGCATCGCAGCCCCAAACTTTCAGAAACGACAACTTTGGTTTCTTGCCAAACCACAGTTCATAAGGCGTCGTCTCAACGGATTTTGATGGTGCCCTATTTAACGTGAATGCGGCCGTCTCTAGAGCGTATCCCCAAAACGATAGCGGTAAATCAGTAAGAGACATCATAGATCGCACCATATCTAATAAAGTACGATTACGACGTTCGGACACACCATTACGCTGTGGTGTTCCGGGTGGCGTGAGTTGCGAAACTATTCCACAATTTTTCAAATGTACACCAAACTCGTAACTCAAATATTCTCCTCCACGATCAGATCGTAGAAACTTTATTTTCTTGTTACGATGATTTTCAACTTCACTCTGAAATTCTTTGAACTTTTCAAACGTTTCAGACTTATGTTTCATTAAGTAGATATACCCATATCTGCTTAAGTCATCTGTGAAGGTGAGAAAATAACGATATCCGCCACGAGCCTCAATATTCATCGGACCACATACATCTGTATGTATGATTTCCAACAAGTCTGTTGCTCTCTCCATAGTACCGGAGAACGGTGTTTTGGTCATCTTGCCCATGAGGCACGGTTCGCAAGTACCAAGTGATTCATAATCAAGTGGTTCCAAAAGTCCATCAGTATGGAGTTTCTTCATGCGCTTTACACCGATATGACCTAAACGGCAGTGCCACAAATATGTTGCACTATCATTATCAACTCTGCATCTTTTGGTTTCAACATTATGAATATGTGTGTTACTACTATCGAGATTCAATAAGAATAGACCACTCTTCAAGGGTGCATGACCATAAAAGATATTACTCATATAAATAGAACAACCATTATTCTCTGATTTAAATGAATAACCGTCTCGCATCAAACAAGATCCAGATATAATGTTCATGCTTAACGCTGGCACCAAATAACAATTATTTAGGTCTAATATTAATCCCGAAGGTAGATGTAGAGGTAGCGTGCCGACTGCGATCACATCGACTTTGGAACCGTTTCCCACGCGCATCGTCACCTCGTCCTTAGCCAATCTTCGCTTAATCCGTAGTCCCTGTTTCGAGTTGCAAATATTAGCAACAGAACCAGTATCAAATACCCAGGTGCTACTGCGAGCATTAGTAAGGTACACATCAATAACATGTATATCACATATACCTTTGTTCACCTTGCCATCCTTCTTATCCGCCAAATACTTGGGGCAGTTCCGCTTCCAGTGACCAGTCTGCTTGCAGTAGAAGCACTCAGTTTCAGGCTTAGGTCCAGTTTTGGGTTTCTTCTCTTGAGTAGCAACTTGCTTGCTGTTCTTTTTGAAGTTTCCCTTCTTCTTCCCTTTGCCCTTTTTCTTGAAACTAGTGGTCTTGTTGACCATCAACACTTGATGCTCCTGCTTGATTTCTACTTCCGCAACTTTCAGCATCGCGAAGAGCTCGGGAATAGTCTTATTCATCCCTTGCATATTATAGTTCATCACAAAGCTCTTGTAGCTTGGTGGCAGTGATTGGAGAATTATGTCAATGACGCAATCATCTGGAAGATTAACTCCCAATTGAATCAAGTGATTATTATACCCAGACATTTTGAGTATATGCTCACTAACAGAACTGTTCTCCTCCATCTTACAGCTATAGAAATTATTGGAGACTTCATATCTCTCAATTTGGGCATTTGCTTGAAATATTAACTTCAACTCCTGGAACATCTCATATGCTCCATGACGTTCAAAACGTCGTTGAAGTCCCGATTCTAAGCCGTAAAGCATGGCACACTGAACTATTGAGTAGTCATCAGCTTTGCTCTGCCAGACGTTCATAACATCCGGCGTTGCTCCTGCAGCAGGCCTGGCACCCAGCGGTGCTTCCAGGATGTAATTCTTCTGTGCAGCAATGAGGATAATCCTCAAGTTACGGACCCAGTCCGTGTAATTGCTACCATCATCTTTCAACTTTGCTTTCTCAAGGAACGCATTAAAATTCAATGGAACAACAGCACGAGCCATCTATCTACAATCAAGCATAAACAAGCAAGATACTTATCAGGTACTAAGTTTCATGATAAATTTAAGTTCAGTTAATTTACTTAAAGAACTCCCACTTAGATAGACATCCCTCTAATCCTCTAAGTGATTACGTGATCCAAATCAACTAAACCATGTCCGATCATCACGTGAGATGGAGTAGTTTCATTGGTGAACATCACTATGTTGATCATATCTACTATATGATTCACGCTCGACCTTTCGGTCTCCGTGTTCCGAGGCCATATCTGTATATGCTTGGCTCGTCAAGTATAACCTGAGTATTCCGCGTGTGCAACTGTTTTGCACCCATTGTATTTGAACGTAGAGCCTATCACACCCGATCATCACGTGGTGTCTCAGCACGAAGAACTTTCGCAACGGTGCATACTCAGGGAGAACACTTCTTGATAATTAGTGAGAGATCATCTTATAATGCTACCGTCAATCAAAGCAAGATAAGATGCATAAAAGATAAACATCACATGCAATCAATATAAGTGATATGATATGGCCATCATCATCTTGTGCTTGTGATCTCCATCTCCGAAGCACCATCGTGATCACCATCGTCACCGGCGTGACACCTTGATCTCCATCGTAGCATCGTTGTCGTCTCGCCAAGCTTGTGCTTCCACGACTATCGCTACCGCTTAGTGATAAAGTAAAGCATTACATCGCGATTGCATTGCATACAATAAAGCGACAACCATATGGCTCCTGCCAGTTGCCGATAACTCGGTTACAAAACATGATCATCTCATACAATAAAATTCAGCATCATGTCTTGACCATATCACATCACAACATGCCCTGCAAAAACAAGTTAGACGTCCTCTACTTTGTTGTTGCAAGTTTTACGTGGCTGCTACGGGCTTAAGCAAGAACTAATCTTACCTACGCATCAAAACCACAACGATAGTTTGTCAAGTTGGTGCTGTTTTAACCTTCGCAAGGACCGGGCGTAGCCACACTTGGTTCAACTAAAGTTGGAGAAACTGTCACCCGCAAGCCACCTCTGTGCAAAGCACGTCGGGAGAACCGGTCTCGCGTAAGCGTACGCGTAATGTCGGTCTGGGCCGCTTCGTCCAACAATACCGCCGAACCAAAGTATGACATGCTGGTAAGCAGTATGACTTATATCGCCCACAACTCACTTGTGTTCTACTCGTGCATATAACATCAACATATAAAACCTAGGCTCGGATGCCACTGTTGGGGAACGTAGTAATTTCAAAAAAATTCCTACGCACACGCAAGATCATGATGATGCATAGCAACGAGGGGAGAGTGTGATCTACATACCTTGTAGATCGACAACGGAAGCGTTTGGTTGATGTAGTCGTACGTCTTCACGGCCCGACCGATCAAGCACCGAAACTACGGCACCTCCGAGTTTTAGCACACGTTCAGCTCGATGACGATCCCCGGACTTCGATCCAGCAAAGTGTCGGGGAAGAGTTCCGTCAGCACGACGGCGTGGTGACGATCTTGATGTACTACTGTCGCAGGGCTTCGCCTAAGCACCGCTACAATATTATCGAGGACTATGGTGGCTGGGGGCGCCACACACGGCTAAGAATAAGATCACGTGGATCAACTTGTGTCTCTCTGGGGTGCCCCTGCCTCCGTATATAAAGGACCAAGAGGGGGAGGCCGGCCGGCCACATAGGGCGCGCCAGGAGGAGTCCTACTCCCTCCGGGAGTAGGACTTCTCCCCCAATCCTAGTTGGAATAGGACTCGCGAGGTGGGAAAAGAGAGAGAGAGAAGGAAGGGGGCGTCGGCCCCCTCTCTCCTTGTCCTATTCGGACTAGGGGGAGGGGCGCGCAGCCCAGCCCTGGCCGCCTCTCCTCTTCTTCCACTAAGGCCCATTAAGGCCCATGTACCTCCCGGGGGGTTCCGGTAACCTCCCGGTACTCCGGTAAAATCCTGATTTCACCCGGAACACTTCCGATATCCAAACATAGGCTTCCAATATATCAATCTTTATGTCTCGACCATTTCGAGACTCCTCGTCATGTCCGTGATCACATCCGGGACTCCGAACAAACTTCGGTACATCAAAATGCATAAACTCATAATATAACTATCATCGTAACCTTAAGCGTGCGGACCCTACGGGTTTGAGAACAATGTAGACATGACCGAGACATGTCTCCGGTCAATAACCAATAGCGGGACCTGGATGCCCATATTGGCTCCTACATATTCTACGAAGATCTTTATCGGTCAGACCGCATAACAACATACGTTGTTCCCTTTGTCATCGGTATGTTACTTGCCCGAGATTCGATCGTCGGTATTCCAATACCTAGTTCAATCTCGTTACCGGCAAGTCTCTTTACTCGTTCTGTAATACATCATCCCGCAACTAACTCATTAGTTGCAATGCTTGCAAGGCTTAAGTGATGTGCATTACCGAGAGGGCCCAGAGATACCTCTCCGACAATCGGAGTGACAAATCCTAATCTCGAAATACGCCAACCCAACATGTACCTTTGGAGACACCTGTAGAGCTCCTTTATAATCACCCAGTTACGTTGTGACGTTTGGTAGCACACAAAGTGTTCCTCCGGCAAACGGGAGTTGCATAATCTCATAGTCATAGGAACATGTATAAGTCATGAAGAAAGCAATAGCAACATACTAAACGATCGGGTGCTAAGCTAATGGAATGGGTCATGTTAATCAGATCATTCACTTAATGATGTGATCCCGTTAATCAAATAACAACTCATTGTTCATGGTTAGGAAACATAACCATCTTTGATTAATGAGCTAGTCAAGTAGAGGCATACTAGTGACACTTTGTTTGTCTATGTATTCACACATGTATTATGTTTCCGGTTAATACAATTCTAGCATGAATAATAAACATTTATCATGATATAAGGAAATAAATAATAACTTTATTATTGCCTCTAGGGCATATTTCCTTCACAACCGATACTAACCGATAGTTGTTGAAGAAGAAAGGTGGGATGCCAACCGGGGCATCCCCAAGCTTAGATGCTTGAGACTTCTTGAAATATTATCTTGGGGTGCCTTGGGCATCCCCAAGCTTGAGCTTTTGTGTCTCCTTAATTCCTCTCATATCAAGGTCTCCCTAAATCTCAAAAGCTTCATCCACACAAAACTCAACAAGGACTCGTGAGATAAGTTAGTATAAACCATTGCCAAAACCTTATCATACTCTACTGTAGCAAATCACTAAAATTATTATTCAACATCGCATACTAAATGTCTCTGCATATTTAATAGTCCTATCCTCAAATAGAATCATTAAAGAAGCAAACATATGCAGACAATGCAAACATAACAGCAATCTGCCTAAACAGGATAGTCTGTAAAGAATGCTGCAACATCCATACTTCCCTAGCTCCAAAAATTATGAAAGAAAATTCCCACTGTAGTAAATTTATCAGAGCTTAATATGCAAAAGGTTTCAACATTTTATGACATTCTGAATTTTCTAGGGAATTATTGCAACAGCGGTAAACTTTCTGTTTTCAAACAGCATCATGTGGACTTCTAGCATAGGCATAGTAAAGGCTATCAATGCCACTTTTATTGAAATAAAAGATGCAAAACATTGTTCTAAATAATAGAAAGAAAATCTTAACAAAATAAATTGACACTCCAAGCAAAACACATATCATGTGGTGAATAAAAATATAACTCCAAGTAAAGTTACCGATGAACGAAGACGAAAGAGGGGATGCCCTCCGGGGCATCCCCAAGATTAGGCTCTTGGCTATCCTTGAATATTACCTTGGGGTGCCTTGGGCATCCCCAAGATTAGGCTCTTACCACACCTTGTTCCATAGTCCATCGAATCCTTACCCAAAACTTGAAAACTTCACAACACAAAACTTAAAGTAGAAAACTCGTAAGCTCCGTTAGTATAAGAAAGCAAAACACCACTTCAAGTTACTGTAATGAACTCATTATTTATTTATATTGGTGTTAAACCTACTGTATTCCAACTTCTCTATGGTTTATAAACTATTTTACTAGCCATAGATTCATCAAAATATGTAAACAACACATGAAAAACAGAATCTGTCAAAAACAGAACAGTCTGTAGTAATCTGTAGCTAGCGCAAGATCTGGAACCCCAAAAATTCCAAAATAAATAGCTGGAAGTGAGGAATTTATCTATTAATCATCTGCAAAAAGAATTAACTAAATATCACTCTCCAAATAAAAATGGCAGCAATTCTTGTGAGCGCTAAAGTTTCTGTTTTTTACAGCATGATCAACAAGACTTTCCCAAAGTCTTCTCAAAGGTTCTACTTGGCACAAACACTAATTAAAAGCATAAAACCACATATAAACAGAGGCTAGATGGATTATTTATTACTAAACAGGAACAAAAAGCAAGGAACAAAAATAAAATTGGGTTGCCTCCCAACAAGCGCTATCGTTTAATGCCCCTAGCTAGGCATGATGGTTTCAATGATGCTCACATAAAGGATAAGAATTGAATAAAGAGAGCATCATGAAGAATATGACTAGCACATTTAAGTATAACATGCTTCCTATGCATAGGGATTTTGTGAGCAAACAACTTGTGGGGGCAAGGATCAACTTGCGTAGGAAGGTAAAGCAAGCAAAACTTCAAAATTTTAAGCACATAGAGAGGAAACTTGATATTATTGCAATTCCTACAAGCATATATTCCTCCCTCATAATATTTTTCAGTAGCATCATGAATGAATTCAACAATATAACCAGCACCTAAAGCATTCTTTTCATGACCTACAAGCATAGAAATTTTACTACTCTCCACATAAGCAAGATTCTTCTCATGAATAATAGTGGGAGGAAACTCAACAAAATACCTATCATGTGATTGAAAATTGAAATCAAGATGACAAGTTTCATTGTCATCATTATTCTTTAAAGCATACGTGTCATCACAATAATCATCATAGATAGGAGGCATGCTTTCATCATAATAAATTTGCTCATCAAAACTTGGGGGACAAAAAATATCATCTTCATCAAACATAACTTCCCCAAGCTTGTGGCTTTGCATATCATTAGCATCATGGATATTCAAGGAATTCATACTAACAACATTGCAATCATGCTCATCATTCAAATATGTAGTGTCAAACATTTTATAGATTTCTTCTTCTAGCACTTGAGCACAATTGTCCTTTCCATCATACTCACGAAAGATATTAAAAAGGTGAAGCGTATGAGACAAACTCAATTCCATTTTTATAGT
This sequence comes from Triticum aestivum, assembly GCF_018294505.1. NCBI lineage: Eukaryota > Viridiplantae > Streptophyta > Magnoliopsida > Poales > Poaceae > Triticum > Triticum aestivum. Next base: position 102,995,587 of record NC_057794.1, on the reverse strand, counting down.
TTTCTTTTATAAACTAAACTAGTGATAAAACAAGAAACTAAAAGACTCGATTGCAAGATCTAAAGATATACCTTCAAGCACTAACCTCCCCGGCAACGGCGCCAGAAAAGAGCTTGATGTCTACTACACAACCTTCTTCTTGTAGACGTTGTTGGGCCTCCAAGTGCAGAGGTTTGTAGGACAGTAGCAAATTTCCCTCAAGTGGATGACCTAAGGTTTATCAATCCGTAGGAGGCATAGGATGAAGATGGTCTGTCTCAAGCAACCCTGCAACCAAATAACAAAGAGTCTCTTGTGTCCCCAACACACACAATACAATGGTAAATTGTATAGGTGCACTAGTTCGGCGAATAGATGGTGATACAAGTGCAATATGGATAGTAGATGATAGTTTTTGTAATCTGAAAATATAAAAACAGAAAGGTAACTAATGGTAAAAGTGAGCGTAAACGGTATTGCAATGCTAGGAAACAAGGCCTAGGGTTCATACTTTCACTAGTGTAAGTTCCCTCAACAATACTAACATAATTGGATCACATAACTATCCCTCAACATGCAACAAAGAGTCACTCCAAAGTCACTAATAGTGGAGAACGAACGAAGAGATTATGGTAGGGTACGAAACCACCTCAAAGTTATTCTTTCCAATCAATATGTTGGTCTATTCCTATAGGTGTCACAAACAGCCCTAGAGTTCGTACTAGAATAACACCTTAAGACACAAATCAACCAAAACCCTAATGTCACCTAAATACTCCATTGTCACCTCAAGTATCCGTGGGCATGATTATACGATATGCATCACACAATCTCAATTCATCTATTCAACCAACACATAGAACCTCAAAGAGTGCCCCAAAGTTCCTACCAGAGAATCACGACGAAAACGTGTGCCAACCCCTATGCATAGGTTCATGGGCGGAACCCGCAAGTTGATCACCAAAACATACATCAAGTGAATCACGTGATATCCCATTGTCACCACAGATATCCACGGCAAGACATACATCAAGTGTTCTCAAGTCTTTAAAGACTCAATCCGATAAGATTACTTCAAAGGGGAAACTCAATTCATTACAAGAGAGAATAGGGGGAGGAGAAACATAAGATCCAACTATAATAGAAAAGCTTGCGATACATCAAGATCGTATCATCTCAAGAACACGAGAGAGAGAGATCAAACACATAGCTACTGGTACATACCCTTAGCCCCGAGGGAGAACTACTCCCTCCTCGTCATGGAGAGCACCGGGATGATGAAGATGGCCACCGAAGAAGGATTGCCCCCTCCGGCAGGGTGCCGGAACGGGTCTAGATTGGTTTTTGGTGGCTACGGAGGCTTTTGGCGGCGGAACTCCCGATCTATTTTTCGTTCTAGAAGTTTTAGGGTATATGGAGTTATATAGGCAGAAGAAGCACGTCAGGTGAGTCACGGGGGCCCCACGAGGCAGGGGCGCTCCCTAGGGGGGGCGCCCCCACCCTCGTGAGAACCTCGTTACTTCCTTGACGTGGGGTCCAAGTCCATCAGGTGTGTTTCCTTCCAAAAATAACTTCTCCAGTTGATTTCGTTCCGTTTCGACTCCGTGTGATATTCCTTTTCTTCAAAACACTGAAATAGGCATAAAACAACAAATCTGGGCTAGGCCTCTGGTTAATAGGTTAGTCCCAAAAGTAATATAAAAGTGGAAAATAAAGCCCAATATTGCCCAAAACAGTAGATAATATAGCATGGAGCAATCAAAAATTATAGATACGTTGGAGACATATCAGTCGTGCTTCGACACGTGGGAGATATAGCCGCATCGAGGGTGTTACAAAATTATACTTAGGCTTCGGTGCCTTTTCCTTCGAGCTTTGGCTCGATAAGCCCCTCAATAATCTCCTCATCATTTTCTGAAAAATTCTGAAACTTTTAGTAACTTCAAAATAAAAGTAAACCAAACTCAATAATCTTGATAGGAACTACTCCTACAGGTGCCTAGGGCCTATATCATGCATCAAAACTACTTTTGACCATATAAATATGACATGCAAGCTCAAGAACAGGGTCACCTAAGCAGCAAAAATTTGCAATGAATAAAGCACTAGAACAAAAACTAATTGGACCACTGGAGGAGTCACATACCAAGGAACAATCTCCCCAAGCAATTTTGTGAGAGGTGCTTTGAGCAAGGAGATCGAAAATGACAGCAAAACGAGCTTGGACTCGGGTTTGAGCTGGTTTTCGTGTTTGGGGGATGAAGAAGGAGTGTGTGGGTGAAAGAATAAGTGGAGGAGGGCCACCATGGGCCCACGAGGCAGGGGCACGCCCTAGGGGGGTGGGCGCGTCCTCCACCCTCGTGGCAAGGTGGTTGGCCCCCCTGGTGTGTTCTTTGTTCCATAAATCCTCAAATATTCTATAAAAAATCATATTTAATTTTCAGGGCATTTGGAGAACTTTTATTTTCGAGGTATTTTTATATTGCATGGATAATTAGATAACAGACAAAAAATTATTTATTTTTACTTTATTTCAACTAAATAACAGAAAGTATAGAGAGGGTACAGAAGGTTGTGCTTCTAGTTTCATCCATCTCATGCTCGTCAAAAGGAATCCACTAACAAGGTTGATCAAGTCTTGTTAACAAACTCATTCCGATTAACATGAAACCGGAGAAATTTCGAATAACACTAGGTTACCTCGACGGGGATATGCACATCCCCAATAATAAGTATATCATATTTCTTCTTGACAGTAGGAAGAGGAAATTCAAAACCTCCAAATATAATCGATGGAATTTTTCCGATAGAATTGATACTATGAACTTGAGGTTGTTTCCTTGGGAAGTGTACCTTATGCTCATTACCATTAATATGAAAAGTGACATTGCCTTTGTTGCAATCAATAACAGCCCCTGCAGTATTAAGAAAAGGTCTTCCAAGAATAATAGACATACTATCATCCTCGGGAATATCAAGAATAACAAAGTCCGTTAAAATAGTAACGTTTGCAACCACAACATGCACATCCTCACAAATACTGACAGGTATAGCAGTTGATTTATCAGCCATTTGCAAAGATATTTCAGTAGGTGTCAACTTATTCAAGTCAAGTCTACAATATAAAGAGAGAGGCATAACACTAACACCGGCTCCAAGATCACATAAAGCAGATTTAACATAGTTTCTTTTAATGGAGCATGGTATAGTAGGTACTCTTGGATCTCCAAGTTTCTTTGGTATTCCACCCTTAAAAGTATAATTAGCAAGCATGGTGGAAATTTCAGCTTCCGGTATCTTTCTCTTATTTGTAATAATATCTTTCATGTACTTAGCATAAGGATTTGTTTTAAGTATATCAGTCAATCGCATACGCAAAAATATAGGTCTAATCATTTCAGCAAAGCGCTCAAAATCCTCATCATCCTTTTTCTTGGATGGTTTGGGAGGAAAAGGCATGGGTTTCTAAACCCAAGGTTCTCTTTCTTTACCATGTTTCCTAGCAACATAGTCTTTATTATCATAACGTTGATTCTTTGATTGTGGGTTATCAAGATCAACAGCAGGTTCAATTTCTACATCATTATCATTACTAGGTTGAGCATCATTATGAACATCATCAGTAACATTTTCATTAGGTATATGTTCATTACCAGATTGAGTTTCAGCATCAGAAATAGAAATGTCATTTGGATTATCAGGTGGTTCAGCAATAGGTTCACTAGAAGTTTGCATAGTTCTATCATTTTTCTTTTTCTTCTTTTTAGAAGAACTATGTGCATCTATATTATTTCTTTGAGAATCTTGCTCAATTCTCTTAGGGTGGCCTTCAGGATACAAAGGTTCCTGAGTCATTCTACCAGCTCTAGTAGCCACTTTAACATCATAATTATTTTTCTTACTATTCATCTCATTGAGCAATTCCTTTTGAGCTTTAAGTACTTGTTCTACTTGAGTGGTAACCATAGAAGCATGTTTGCTAACAAGTTTAAGTTCACCTTTAATATTAGCTATATAATCGCCCAAGTATTTAATCATATCAGCATCTTGTTTTAATTGTCTACCCAAATAAGCATTGAAGTCTTCTTGTTCAAACATAAAATTATCAAACTCATCCAAGCATTAGCTAGCAATTTTAGCAGGAGGGATTTCAACTTTATCATATCTATAGAGAGAATTTACCTTTACTACCTATGTCGGGTTATCGAGGTTTGGAGGTTCTTTTTCTTTCATAGATTTCTTTGCCTCTTGCATATCTTCGGGACTGAGAAATAGAACACCTCCCTTCTTCAGAGTTGGTTTAGGAATAGAATCATTAATTGGAGCAGGAGCTGGCTCAGGAGATGGCTCAAGAGGTGCCCAATTAATTTCATTTGTCAACATATTATTCAATAAGATTTCAGCTTCATCCGGTGTTCTTTCCCTAAAAAGAGAACCAGCACAACTATCCAGGTAATCTCTGGAAGCATTGGTTAGTCCATTATAAAAGATATCAAGTATTTCATTTTTCTTAAGAGGATGATCAGGCAAAGCATTAAGTAACTTGAGAAGCCTCCCCCAAGCTTGTGGGAGACTCTCTTCTTTAATTTGCACAAAGTTGTATATTTCCTTTAAAGCAGCTTGTTTCTCATGAGCAGGGAAATATTTAGCAGAGAAGTAATAGATCATATCCTGGGGACTACGCACACAACCAGGATCAAGAGAATTAAACCACATCTTAGCATCACCCTTTAATGAGAATGAAAATATTTTAAGGATATAAAAGTAGCGAGATCTCTCATCATTAGTGAACAGGGTGGCTATATCATTTAATTTAGTAATATGTGCCACAACAGTTTCAGATTCATAACCATGAAAAGGATCAGATTCAACCAAAGTAATTATATCAGGATCAACAGAGAATTCATAATCCTTATCAGCAACACATATAGGTGAAGTAGCAAAAGCAGGGTCAGGTCTCATCCTAGCATTTAGAGATTGCTTATTCCATTTAGCTAATAACCTTTTGAGTTCATATCTATCTTTGCAGGCTAAAATAGCTAAAGAAGCATCTTGATCAAATAAATAACCCTCAGTAATAACAAGTGATTCTTCATCATCACTTTCATCTTCATAATCAGATTCAATATTTTCAATCTCTCTAGCCCTAGCAAGTCGTTCCTCGAGAAAATCACTAAGTGGCATAGTAGTATCAGACATAGAGGTAGTTTCATCATAAGTATCATGTATAGCAGAAGTAGCATCATCAATAACATGCGACATATCAGAACGAATAGCAGAAGCAGGTGTAGGTGTCGCAAGCTTACTCATAACAGAAGGTGAATCAAGTGCAGAGCTAGATGGCAGTTCCTTACCTCCCCTCGTAGTTGAGGGATAGATCTTGGTTTTTGGATCTCTCAAGTTCTTCATAGTGATAAGCAGATATAAATCCCAAGTGACTCAAAGAATAGAGCTATGCTCCCCGGCAACGGCGCCAGAAATTAGTCTTGATAACCCACAAGTATAGGGGATCGCAACAGCTTCCGAGGGTAGAGTATTCAACCCAAATTTATTGATTTGACACAAGGGGAGCCAAAGAATATTCTCAAGTATTAGCAGCTGAGTTGTCAATTCAACCACACCTGGAAACTTAGTATCTGCAGCAGAGTGTTTAGTAGCAAAGTAATATGATAGTGATGGTAATGGTAACGAAAGAGTAACGAAAGCAAAGTAATGTTTTTGGTATTTTGTAGTGATTGTAACAATAGCAACGGGAAAGTAAATAAGCGTAAACTAGTATATGGAAAGCTCGTAGGCATCGGATCAGTGATGGATAATTATGCCGGATGTGGTTCATCATGTAACAGTCATAACATAGGGTGACATAGAACTAGCTCCAATTCATTGATGTAATGTAGGCATGTATTCCGAATATAGTCATACGTGCTTATGGAAAAGAACTTGCATGACATCTTTTGTCCTACCCTCCCGTGGCAGCGGGGTCCTAATGGAAACTAAGGGATATTAAGGCCTCCTTTTAATAGAGAACCGGAACAAAGCATTAGCACATAGTGAATACATGAAGTCCTCAAACTACGGTCATCACCGGTAAGTATCCCGATTATTGTCACTTCGGGGTTAATGGATCATAACACATAATAGGTGACTATAGACTTGCAAGATAGGATCTAGAACTCTCATATATTTATAAAAACATAATAGGTTCAGATCTGAAATCATGGCACTCGGGCCCTAGTGACAAGCATTAAGCATAGCAAAGTCATAGCAACATCAATCTAAGAACATAGTGGATACTAGGGATCAAACCCTAACAAAACTAACTCGATTACATGGTGAATATCATCCAACCCATCACCGTCCAGCAAGCCTACGATGGAATTACTCACGCACGGCGGTGAGCATCATGAAATTGGTGATGGAGGATGGTTGATGATAACGACGGCGACGAATCCCCCTCTCCAGAGCCCCAAACGGACTCCAGATCAGCCCTCCCGAGAGGTTTTAGGGCTTGGCGGCGGCTCCATATCATAAAACGCGATGATTTCTTCTCTCCTATTTTTTTCTCCCCGAAAGCAGTTATGTAGAGTTGGAGTTGGAGTCGGGAGGTCTCCAGGGGGGCCATGAGGTAGGGGCCGCGCCCTAGGGAGGGCGCCCCCCACCCTCGTGAGAAGGGTGTGGGCCCCCTGGTCTTCATCTTTGGTGAGGATTTTTTATTATTTATTGTAAGATATTCCGTGGAGTTTCAGGTCATTCTGAGAACTTTTGTTTTCTGCAAATAAAACAACATCATGACAATTCTGCTGAAAACAGCGTCAGTCCGGGTTAGTTCCATTCAAATCATACAAGTTAGAGTCCAAAACAAGGGCAAAAGTGTTTGGAAAAGTAGATACGACGGAGACGTATCAATGATTCAATTCATGGGACCTTTTGGTGCAGTTCACCTAAAATGAAGCAATGTCCCATGAGCTAGCAGCTTCTTCTTCTTTTTTTAAGAAAAGGGCTCCAGCCCCGGTTCCATTTCCATCAGAAAACGAAACCCACAAAGCTTCTTCTTCATTAGTTGCAATAAAATTGAGCAACATCAAGGTTGGTCTTGAAGCTCCTGGAGAGTAGGCGGACCAGGACAGTTGCATCTCTAACGAAAAAAAAACAACTTATCTTAATGGGAAATTTAGCAGGACATGAAAAAAAGTGCCATTGATTCATATTACTAGAGGCATTACATTGAGAACAACATTGGTTTAATGTTTCCTTACTTTTAACAGTGGGACTGCTACATTTTACCAGTGGCATTACATAAGAGCGGCTCGGGGCAACAAACATCAGAAGAGGATATCTGGGTTGGTCCCATTTTTGTTCGGTATATAGCCACCTTATACTGTGTGAGGCTAGCAAATCTAGTGTTGGACTTACTCTATTGACTTGTCCCCCAGTCCCCACTTTCTTTCCTTTTCAACCAATAGATCGGGTTTATATTGAGTTTGTATTGCATTCCCTTTATTTCCCTATTAGACCTAGAGACCAGTTGGATAGCCAGTCTCTGCTACTTTTCGCCCCCATTATTTCCTCTTTCGACCAAGTCCTAGATTCAGGTAACAAATCTTCCCCCACCCCCACCCCCTTTCTTCCTTGTTTGAACCAAGTACTAATATATTCGAGTGCATGAACTAGTTTTACCTCTTAACAGTAAAATATTAGGTGGTTTTAGAACAGCCGATCGATCCTATCTACATGAGGGGGGCTGAGAAATAGTAAAAGATACAAATGCAGCGACGTCAGGAGCTCGGGAAGTAGAGCAAGGCCGGTTACGAAGGAAGTTATACCTGAGGGTCGCCGGGATGTCGCTAGGTGGGCGGCGGGAGGCCGGATCTGCCCACACTACGATAGCGAGGAAGAAGGGGTGGGAGGCCCTCCCTCACCAGCGATGCTTGGGAGAGAACGGCAAGGCACGCTGATCGGGACGTGCCGGCAGTGGGTAAGAGCCGTCGCCGAGGACGACTGCGTGAACATTGCACCTTCTCACCTTCCCCAGCGGAGATGATCCGGCTGGATCTATGACCAGTGGTGAGTAGAGAGAGAGAGTGTGTGGCGACCACTGTCGTGTTTAGATCTGGAGAGGACGAGACAATGTGAAGAGAGCAACACTAGCAAGCAAGCGCGGAGGCTCCTGCCTATATAGTGGAGTACTAGTTTTCTTTTGTCTACTGGCCGGAGCCGGCTTGACCTCGGCAATGACTGTCGAGAAGTCTTCATGCACGTGCCCCGGAGGCGCAATTATTGTCATTTTGATCTGAAGCACCGGATTATAACATATAACACGAAAAAATGCCACATGACAAGAAATCATAACCTCACTGCCCAAAGGAGACAAGATGAATCCCGACGGACAAACTAGACGAGGATTAAAGCTCAAATTAAAGATAAACTCGTAGAAAAGGGGTTTGTTGATAGATGTCCTAATTAACATAGCCGGCTTGACCTAGATGGCAGCCGAGTAGTCTTCGTGCATGTGCCCCCAATGACTAGCCCAACTCAGTTGTCGCTGTTTAACCCTCACGGTGATCTGAAGCACATGACATCTAATTTGTGAGATGACAAGAAACCTTTTTTTAGATTTCTCACCAGAACTACAGCCATGTACAACACTGCATGCATGATATCTAGACGATAGCCAATCCAGGTGTGTCTGCTAGAGTCTGGTCACATGCATGGACGAGCTGATCTTCCGTGTCTTGCAGGGATCGTCCAGGTACCAACGTATGTACTACTTCTATTAACTCACCCGACTTGCGGGGCCGGGGAGTGTGCCTATGGTCGGTTCTCAATTGTGGTCCCACATGTGTGTGCAAATGCAATATGACGTGTGTTCCATTCGAAGAGCAGCGTGCCAGACCGATCGACCGTCTGGGGTGCGACGCGAACGCGACGGGCGTGTTGTATACTCCGTACATGTGTACCGCCGTTTTCTTGAGGCTTTGCTCCATGGCGCAATCCATGGGTACAAAATTAGTATATTGTACTATTTAAAAGTCGAGGGCGGGGCTTTTCCCATGCGGTAGGTGGGGCAGTTCCACCTAGTTGGTTCGACAGAGACGCGAGAAGATGAGGGAGTAGGCTGCTGCAAACATAGGGTTGTGTGATTTGATAGTGAGTTGTTGCTGGACAGGTGGGGCCCGGTGATTTGACTCGCCATTATCATTTTAACTGCGGCGCTACGACCGACTTGAGTCTCCCGATTCCTGACCACCTCCATACAGGTGCCTCTCCCGATGCTCCACCATGTAGAGGTTGGCTCTTGCTTGAGAGCCCACTCCTCCACTTTTTCCTTGCCTCTTTCCCCCGCATATGCAAAAATGCCATGTAAAGCGGGCTTGTAGCCCACTATTGTACTTGATCCTACAGGTGCTAAGCCTGCCACATAGGCATAAAGTCTGATGTGGCAAGTTAATTAAGAAGAGATAGACTAGTTTGGTGACCCCAGGAAGAAACGGTGATAAGCACGTGTACCTAGATGAAGCAAACTTAGCAACAAAAAACTAAGCACCTATGCGTTGGGGACTTGAGTTCCTAAGCCATTTAATGCCCATAGCACCTCATCTAAGCACCATTTCATTGGAAGAGCTCACTCCTTGGCAAATGCAATAAATACTATGAAGAAAGAGATAGAGAGAAGTAAACAAAAAATACTCTTATAGCCAACCTTATAGCTAACCTTGTTGTATGAGTGACTAAGTGATGACTATGTATGACATGCCAACATCAGATAGCCAACGCATCGTGTTAAATCTTCAAGGGCGCGGCCGCGCGAGCGAGGCAACGGTCGTGGTAGGCGCGACCATGATACGGGCTACTGGCAGCCCTTGGATCTAAGATCGAACGGTCGCATTCTAAGTTGCTGAAAATTTGCAGAATAACCCTCCAGGATAGGATATTCACCCATAGGTCTAGAATCACGCCATGCAACCGTTCGATCTCAGATCCAAGGGCTCTCGGAAGCCGGTATCATGGGAGAATGGAAAGCTTCGTATCACCTGTAATTTTCCCGACGCTTGACATGACATCGAAAGCCATTTAATTGGGCGTCGAGTAGACATGACATCAATTGGGCCCCCATAGTACTGTGCATGAATCCATTTATCCACCAGGCAAGCCACTACCCTGCCATTCGCACGCCCCCCCCCCACTCAACATTTTTACAATCGATAACTGCACCTAGTCATCCCATCCTTTCACATTACGGCAGTTCCACTAATCCTAACCCTCCTCCCAAATCCATGGCGTCCCAAATCTCCATGATGGGCGGTGAGTACAAGGTTAGAACCATCACCGGCGATGAGTTCGACGTTATGTACACCCGTTCTTCCGCAACGGTGAAAGAATTCCTTGCTCGCTTCAAACGCATGTTCGAAACTCAAATGATGAGTGGGTCGCTGGGCTAGATGTTGAGTACACCACTGTCCTGGGAAGCGAGAAGAATCTAAAGGAGGCAGAGAAGAAGAAGCCCGCCATGATCCAGGTTTGCGTGCATGACTTATGCTTGGTCTACCACATATGCCATGCCGACATTGAGTGCCAGGATTTTAAGAATTTCCTCAAGGATGGCCAAGTCAAATTCATTACTATATACTTTAGGAACTACAAGGAAATCCTGGGTCGGATAGGCCTCATTGTAGGCGACCCCTTCGACCTCCAGAAGAAACGGCTGGTGCCCTCCTGTGATCAGCCTTCAATGCTGACCCTGGAAGAAGCCATGGTTCATCCTTCGTACGGTACACTGAAGAAACCTCCGTGCAGGTTTCATCATGCATGGGAGTGGAATGTACTAGATATAGAACACATCCACTACGCTGCAATGGATGTCTACCTTTGTTTCAATATCTACAAGGGTTGGATGAAGAGCAAGAGCCAAGTGTGCGGTTCAAGCAAAGAAGTATCGGCCAAGAGTAAGAGGGACAAGGACAAAGTCAAGGACGTGGATGAGGAGTCCGAGTAAGGTGGCAGTGTCGTTGCTCATGGTGGTTCTAATGCAGTGTCTACCGGATTAGTTGCTTAGTTTAATTTCAGGTGTGCTTAGTTTTATTTGAGGGGTGTGTTGTGCTAAGCCCCCAGCAGAACTATGTTATGTTTCTTCTCGTTATATTTCGTACATTTCATCTTTTAGTTGGTATAGTAGTACCACTCGTTTCTTCACATTATATACGTACAATATATATGGCCAACATCATATAGCCAGCAGTTTAGTTGTCAAAGAATTTCAGGGTGCTTAGTTTTAGTTATCAAAGAATTCCAGGGTGCTTAGTTTTATTTGAGGGGTGTGTTGTCCTGGAGACCATTAACTTATCATTGTGAGAATCGGCTTATTTTTGTCATGTAACATGGTCAACGGGTTTGACGTGAAAATAAAAATGTCTAATGGCATTTCTAATATACACTGCCTCCCCCAGATTTTCTTTACAGAGGCAACATAGAACTACATGAGTGCCCTGTTAAATTTTGGAATTATTCCGGGTTCATTTGGCCTTTTTTATACATTAATTGATTTTCTGGTCATTTAATGTCCATAATTCAAATTTGAACTACAAGCACATGCTCTCGTGCATCAAAGTTGATTGAAAAATCACATGTGTGTCCTCGGGTGAATTTCTAGGTCACATGTAAGAAATGGGAATGAAATTCAAACATCTGGGCATCGTGGTTCGGCCGAGAACATTGAGAAGCTTGGTCTTAAAATTCTTGTTAATCCAAAACATGCCTGAAAATCATGAAACTTGGCATGGTGTCATGTCATGGTACTACCATGTTGTGGTAAAAAATTTTGCAGAATAGGAACAAGTTTTGGTATAAGTTTCTTGCAAACCGGAGCTTCTCTCAAGAAGGCTCGTGGTTCTGAGAGGGAACGTGTCACCTTTGTGTGCATAATTCAAATTTTAAATACAAGCACATGCTCCAGTGCACCAAAACTGGTTGAAAAATCACATGTGTGTCCTCGGGTAAATTTCTAGGTCCCATGCCAGAAATGGGAATGAAATTCAAACATCTGGGTGTCATGGCTCGGCTGGAAACATTGAGAAACTTGGTTTTTTAATTCCTGTAAATCTGAAACACGCATGAAAATCATGAAACTTGGCCTGGTGTCATGACACGGCACCAACATGCTGTGGTAATTTTGTTGTCTGATTTGCGAAGGCGCACACATTAACAATCAACAAAGTCATTTTGGAACAAGTGTTGTCACATTACAATCGGAAACACAAGTATTATTGAAATCATGGGCGTTCTATTTACCATTTACGTGCCGCTACACGTCCCCCTTTTTTATTAGCTAGGACGCGCCGTGCAGGGTAGCTATTTGAGTATGGGAGGCGTGTGAGCCCATTGACCTCCATCTGCCGTCCACCTCTCTCCCAAGGTCTCCATTAATGGCGCCCGAGCCTCTGTTTAATGGCGTGGCAATGTCTCACTCGACTGAGGTTTAAGAGAGAAAAAAGAAAATTTGAAAAGAAAATTTTGCGCGGATCTTGATGTAAGATCCGACAGACCTATATAGCATCTACTGCGACTTATAGCAAGACTGATGAATGTGCGGGCCGCACACGGCACCAACACAACACGAGCTTCGTCTGCCTGGTGCGCATGCAGTCGGGTGAGTTATCCAAGTATAGACACAACCAGACCCTCATTGGTATCCGCGCCTCGACTTTGGCTGGTCATAGTGGAGAGTAGCATAGACTAGTTACTAGTCTATGTTACTAGTACCTTCATAGTGGGTAGTGTCATATAGTATATGCATAATTTGGCGACGAGTGCTCTCTATATGTACCACCTTTTTTCTTTAATTACATCGTGTTAGTTTTGCTCCATGGTGCAATCCATCAATTCTACTACTGTACAAATGTATACATTTTTAAAAGGCTAGAGGGCGGGGCAGTCTAGCTTGGTCCTTTTCACGAGAGGCGAGGGCCTTTGTGATTTGATGGCTCATTACTGCTGGGAGGCGGGGCCTTGTGATTTGACTGCTCGTATAAATGTGCCGACGACCTAAGGAGGAGCAAAGAACCGTGCAGTATACTCAAGTTTTCCACTGGAGTACGACGGAAGAGCACAAACACAGCAGCCCAGTGCCATATCCTCTACTCTCTACCCTTATTATATATTACTAGCAAGAGGCATTGTTCTATTGGCGATAAAGAATGGTCTAATTTGCTAGTCATCTCATTTTTAGCATTGTTCTATTCATGCCTCGCAGAGAAGGTGACACGTGCGGCCAAACACCCGAAGGAAAATAAGAAACACAGGAGCAAAAGAAGAAGGAGGATTATCACCCCCAAAAAAGAAGGAAGACGCACACACAAGTCTGAGGCGCTGCTCTCACTACATGAAGGGTTGCTGGCCGCGGAGTCATAACTGCTTCTTCATTGCCTCCACGACCTCCATCTCCTTGTGCGTCTCCTCCGCCACCTTCATCATTGTGTCCATGGCGCGGGATTTCTCGACGCGAGCCTTCATCATCTGTTCCACGGCCGCATTACATGCCTTGACAGCAGCCGGGTGCTTGATGCGGAGCTTCGCCAACTCCTCCTTCTATTCCATGACGAGGGCCTGCAACATCTTCATCGAGGAACTACTATTCTCATGCAGCTTCTTCCAGCCGGTGTTCTCCTCCTTCAGCAGGTCGAGCTCGTGGCAGAGCTTCACCTTGTCCTCTTGAAGTTGCATGATTTCGCCAGTCGCCTTCTTCTCCGAGGCAATGCTCTTCTTCAGTAGCATCACCAAGCTGGCGGTCAACTCCCCCTGCTCATTGAGCTCAGCGGGCATGTCGTCGAGGCTCACCTTCAACAGCTCCACCAAGCCATGGATGAACTCCTTCTCCTTATTGAGGTGCTTATTGAGCTAATCGGGCATGCCGTCGAGGGATAACGACTCCAGTGCCGCATGTTCTCCTCCGTGTCTAGGGCGCTCCTGGGAGCCATCGCCTGGCCGTGAGAGATTTTTCGAGGTCTCTGCGTGGCGGCGAGCCCTCTCTTTTTTTCCGCGGCCTTGGTTGCCGCTCCCTTGTTACGAGTAATTCTCGACCTAGAGCTCTGCACACCAGCCATGGAAAGGACGGACGAAGAAGGAGGACTTATGAGGAGGAAGGTAGAGTAATTTTCGGTTAGGTATTTCCCATTTTTATAGCCTAAGTACTAGCACTAGTACTAAAACCTGCATAGTGGGAACACGTTCAGGTTTGGTATGTACTGGTAGGTGTGAGCAGGCTTGCACTTAATTGTAGCACTAGTACTTTCGAATGTGATGGGAACAAGGTAAAGATTAATTGATGGTTTTTGGTTTCGAGGCCCGAAACGGCTCCCGATGAGTTTAGTGGAACATAAATTTCAAGTAGACTACACTGCTCAGATGCGTAAATATTATGTTACTATCAAAAATTGGCACAAAATACGAAGGAGACCAATGGAAGTACTACTAGCAACCCATGATTTAACTACTCGCATACGTGCAGTACTACGCGCATGTCTTTCTTCCACCCTCACGTCCACTCAATTTGCATGCGCTGTATTAATTGACCATCAATGAAGTGAAGGACTTTACACGCGTCAAATTATCACATGGGGTGGATCTTGGTACAAAATTGTGTCCGCCCGTGTACCCACATGTGCGTGCGAGTAAATGAGTGTGTGCGTGGCATGCGTGCACATCTTCGCTTCGTGCATGTACCGCCAGTGCGGCTCAGGGAGGACGAGTACATTCTTCTGGAACCAGCAGCACGTCACTGTGATCAATCCACACAAGGATGTCACGACAACGCCTCCACATGTGCCGTGGCTTCATGAACTGTAAGAGAGACACTGTGTAGCGTGCCATTGTGTTTTGCACATACTCGAAGTACTAGTAA